>NC_056728.1:855665976-855680976 GCF_019279795.1 Protopterus annectens
GCTGATTCAATTACATTTAATAGACAGGGCATGGCCCAGAAATGTAATTATGAATACTCAGCACACATAACCTTATTGCTTTTGACACATTAAAAATGTTCAGTCTTCGCTTTGAAGAAAAATACATTCTTCACACTAAATTAATTTTTACAAGTAGCGTTCTTGATTCACTTCCACATCAACATATGTGAGGTTAATAAAAAGAAGTTATGTCTTACCATAGCATTCCATCTATGTTGTAGATCTTTATTCATTCATTACTGTTAGGACTTCGTTCCGTCCTCAGAACACACACGGATGTTTCCAAGCTCACGCCATCCAAAAACTCTCAGCTAAGACCTACCCATAATGCCCCTCTCAGTCTCTTCAGATCGAGTTTGCCTGCCCTTATATTATAGAGGTAATAAAAGAGACAGTAGGAGGCTCTGTCTGAGCAAATACCTTGACTAGGAAATCCTAAAGTCCACCAGGAGTCCAAGCAGGGGGAAGGATGGCAGGACGTAATGAATGAAAGATCTACAACACAGATGGAATGTTGCGTTAAGACATAACTTCTTTATCTGATGTTGTAAATCTTTACTCATTCCTTACTGTTAGGACAGAGTCCCCAGCTACTTGAGTCCTGGGTGGCCCTAAGGAAGGATATTCCTGAGCACCATAGAACCAAAAGATGCTCATCCCCTGGAGGCCAAATCCAATTTGTAATGAGTGATAAAGGTATGAGGTCTTCCCCAAGTGGCTGCTGCGCATATATCATCCATAGAGGCTCTGGAATGAAAAGCCACAGAAGTAACTTACCATCAATCTAGTCGAATCAGCCTTTACTCTAGAAGGCAAAGACAGTTTACTCTGACGTTTCTAAGCCAGGAAGACAGAGTCACTTTGGAGATAGGTCTATCCAATTTGGGTCATGCAAAGGCCACAAACAATCAGTCCGTTTTTCTGAAAGACGTAGTTCTGTCCAAGTAAAAGCGAAGTTGCCTATGAACATCAAGGGTATGCAAAAGATATTCCACTCTATTTGAATGTTGAGGGAAGAAAACCGGCAGGTCAATAGATTGGTTAATTGAAAACCCAGAAATGACCTTGGACAAGAAGGATGGGTCAGTACATAGAGACAATCTTCCTGTGGAAAATCAAGTAAGGTCTCTTGACACTCAAGGCCTGCAACTCAGACACTCTTCTCGCTGAGATAATGGCTACTAGAAGAAGTAGAGTCTTCAAAGAAAAAAAAATATATCACATGATTTAGAAGGTTCGAAAGGAGGGCTTGTTAATGACTGAAGCACCAAAGTCAAGTCCCAAGGCTCTATGGGGGGCTTGACAGGAGGTTTAACATGTAATACTCCTTTCAAGAAGGTTTTGCACAGACAGTGCGACATAACAGAAGAATCATCAAATCAATTGTGAAAATTTGCAATAGCTGCTAAATGTACAGTAATTGTCAATGCTGAAGCTCCTGCATGTAGAAGGGTAGTCAGATATTGCAGGATCTGTTGAACAGGCATAGAGAAAAAGTCATGATCTTTGGCCCATGTAGAGAACCTAGCCCACTTACTAGAATAAATTTTCCTGGTGGAGGGTTTGTGTGAAGCCAGAAGAATCTCATGGACAGGAGATGAAATATCAGGTAGCCTGGCAATCATCAGAAGTGGAGAAACCAGCTGTGAGATTGAGATTGTGGAGATTGGGGTGAATCAGTCCCTGAGGATGAGACAGCAGACCTTGGGAATGATCCAGGATCCACGGGCTGTGAATCAGATGAGGCCATAGGAAAGGGAACCAGACTTGATGGGGCCAATAAGGGGCAATGAGGATCACTTTGCTTCTCAACCTTTGAGCTTTCTGTAGGAATTTCAGGATGAGGGGAAATGGAGGAAAAACAAAGTAGCTTCTGCATTTGTTGTTTAGAGGGGAAGCAAACAGGTCACAGCAAGGCCTGCCCCAATGGTGGAAATCTGATCCACTATTATAGGAGTGGGAGAACACTCATGAGGCATCAAGATATTCCTACTCAGATTGTCCGCAATAAGGTTGGAACTCCCACGAATGTGCGTTGCTATAAGAAAGCAGTTGGAAGCTATCACCCAGTGCCAAATTCTCATGGCTTCCCAACACAGGGAAGAAGACCTGGTTCCCCCTTGTTTGTTTATATACCAGACGAATGACATGGTGTCCGATGGAATTGCAATGGTCCTGGAAGGGAGGGATGTATGGAATGCTTGCAATGCTAGGAGAACTGCCCTCAATTCCAGGACATTTATCTGCAAACTGGCCTCCATGGGAGACCAGGTACCTTGGACTCTCTTTCCCTGGAAATGCCACCCCCAACCCTAGCAGGCAAGCGTCTGTGGTCACCGTGGCCCTGGGCTGGGGAAGGCAAAATGGTCGACACCACAGATTTGATTCTGGCTTCATCCACCAAAGCATTCATTTCTTGCAAAGATTTGTAAGGCATATCAAGTGGCCGAGAGGATGGGTTAAGACTGACCATTATGAAGAAAGGAGCCACTGTACTAGTCTCTTGTGCAACCTTCCCAGTGGAACTAAGTTGCTGCCATAGATCCCAATAATTGTAGTACAAGGCATGCTGGTACAAAAGTCTGTTGGAGGACGTGAATCTGGCTTCTTATTTTTGAAAGCCTGTGAGGAGGAAGGGAAGCTTGACAGGTTGCCGTGTTGAAGATCGCTCCAATAAATTCCAGTGTTATTGCTGGGGACATTTGAGAGTTTTCCTTGTTGATCATAATCCCTAAGCAAAGAGGAAGGCCTTGAGTGTAAGAGAGGCTGTGGATGAGAAGATTCCTGGTCATGGCGGTAAGGAGCCAATCATCTAGATACGGAAACACCTGGAGTCCTTGTAATTGAAGATGAGCTACTACAACTGCCATACATTTGGTGAACACTCTGGGGGCTGTCGAGAGACCGAATGGCAGTACCCTGAACTGGTAGTGATTGGCTCCCAGCTGGAAGTGGAAAAATCTCCGGGAGCACTTGTCTTTCTTTATGTGGTAATATGCATCCTGGAGATCTATAGAGCACATCCAGTTGTCCTTTGCTAGAAAGGGGAGGCTGGACTGTACCGTGACCATCCGGAATTTTTGAGGTTTTATGAATTTGTTTAGTAAGCTGAGATCCAAGACTGGTCTCCAGTCCCCTATCTTTTTGGCATTAAAAAGAACCTAGAGTAAAACCCAGATCCACTCTGGTCTAGTGGGACTGGCTGGATGATTCTTTTTCTTAACAGCTTTTCGATTTCTAAGTCTGCTACCACCCTCTGACTGGGTGGAACATCGGGGATTCGTTTAACGGGTCTGGGAGTAAGATCAAATGGGATATGGTAGCCTCTGGATATTATTCTCTGCACCCATGCTTCGGTAGTGATAAGCTGCCAGGCTTGTAGTTGCAGGGAAAAACAACCCCCGACTGCTTCCATTGGAAAGCAATAGGGCCACTGCTCAGGAGCGCTGGTAGGGTCAGCCGGAAAAGAATCTCCGGCTCTCTGGTTGTGTGGACCCCACTGCCCTGAAAGGGGCGTCTTCTGGATGAGTTGCCCCCTCTGCCCCGGGGGGATTGCTCACCACGGGTTTCATGAAAAGATCCTTGGGACTTCCTGAACCACAATTTTCCTCCCCTCTGGTTCCAGAAATAGGATCTCTGGGGGTGGAAAAATGTATACCCACAGCAGAAAAAGGTCTTTCTATCTTTCTCACTTTGTGATAGAGTGTCTCTTACTTTGGGACCAAAAAGGGAATATTCGTCAACAGGCACGCTGACAAAGGAAGATTTAAAGGGGTCTGCAAAATCACACAAACGCATCCAAGAATGCAGTCTCATGACGATGCCAGATGCGGCTGCTTGAGCTGTCCCCTCGGTGGTGTGGGATATCAAGCACATTGAGGAATTCAAGATAAATTCCAGGGTAGCCAGCTGTGAGGCGACAGTGTCACGCACCTCATCAGGCAGTACCCCCGCCAAAAAGGTAGACATTTCTGAAATTAGGTCTCTTTGGGACATTTCTGAAATTAGGTCTCTTTGGAAGCAAGTCAAGTGTACCAGATAGTTCAGCAATCGAATGGCAAAGGTCGCTGAAGCATAGGTCCACTTCCTCAGTCTGTCCATAGCCCAACACTCCCTGTTCGGGGGATGAACAGTGGAACTATCTTCTGCCAGTTCCCGCTTGGTGGCCGCCGCCACAACCATGGAATCAATTACCATGCCCCAAGATTCTCACTACACCTTTCTAAACATACTGGAAAATATTAGGATACAACCAAACACCCTAATACTGGGTGATTTCAACTACCCTGCCATTAACTGGGAAAACTACTCGTGTACCAACAACTTTGCCCAACAGTTCTTGGAATTCATAAATTCCAACGCCCTGGATCAACTAATTCTTAGTCCCACCAGGGGCTCCAATATCCTAAACCTGGTCATTACCAACATGGGAAATCAATGCTCCACACCTGTGGTCACCCCCTCGTTGGTCAGGTCTGACCATAAGCTAATCACCCTTGACATCCACATCCCACCCCACCCCCCCAGTAAGGAAACCTCCATAAAAAACTTCTCCAAAGCCAACCTCATGCTACTCAAGTCAGAAGTGACAAACTTCATGACACCCATGCAGACGGGAACTGAAAGTTTGACTGCTGAATCCTATACTAAGGCACTGTACGAGTACATCCACTCATGCATGAATCGTGCCATCCCCAATAGAACCAAGACACTCTCCTCCAAAAAAGGAAGCCAATCTGGTGGTCCCTTGCCATAAACAAACTTTACAACAAAAGGAAGAATCTGTTGCAGAAAAGGGGAAAATCCCAGGATGCAAAAAACGCCCTTACCGGCCTCAGTACGAAGCTGATAGCCCTCATAAAATCCTCCAAAGCTACTTACGAAAATAAAATTGCCAAAGATTCCAAAGACAACCACAAGGCACTCTATAGCTATGTCAAGAATCTAAATGGCAATGCTCAGATCTGCTCTGACCTACAACAGAATGGCATTAAATATACTGATCCCAAAGATATTGCCAATATCCTGGCAGATTGATTCAGTGCAAACTTCAGCCCCCTCTCACCCCCTAAAGGGCCCATCTCAATGCCAAAAGATTGCCAAATTCCAGTAATAATGGCCACACAGGTACAAAAACGCACTCTCCAAAGCTAAGAATACAGCATCCATGGGACCAGACAACATCCCAGGCTGTGTACTACATGAACTCCAAAATGAACTGGCACCTCACCTAAGTGTCATGTTTAATCAAAGTCTCACCTCAGGATTCGTGCCCACTGAGTGGCGCACAGCTACAGTTATCCCACTCCACAAGGGGGGATCCACCTTGGATTCCGGGAACTACCGCCCCATCAGTCTGACGAGCCTGATCTGAAAGGCCATGGAACGTATTATCATGGAACTTATAAACAAAGACATTCGCAATCTTCAAACACTGGACTCCATGCAGTTTGCGTTCGTGAAGGGCCGATCTTGTCTTCTGAACCTGACTGACTTCTTCAAATCAGTCTCCAGAGCATGGACAAGGGTAAGGTGGTCCATACAGCCTATCTGGACCTCACCAAGGCCTTCAACACCATTCCTCACTCTGGAATCATAGATAAACGTACTAAGCTGGGCATAAATCCCTATGTCACTTGATGGGTTGCCAACTGGCTTACTGACAGAACCCACACTGTAAAAGTAGCAGACTCCAAATCCAGCTCCATACAAGTGACAAGTGGAATACCTCAGTGTTCAGTTCTGGGACCACTCTTGTTTGGCATCTACTTCTCTGAAGTACAGGCCAACACTAAGGGACTCTGGCTAACAAAGTTCAGATATGACTGCAAACTGTGAGCCATTATTGAATCCCCAACTAATGTGGATATTCTACAAAAGGGCCTTACAGAGACAGATGCTTGGTGCCAGAGCCATGGGCTCAAGCACAATGCCAAGAAATGTGTAGTTATCCCCTTTGGGAAAAAACATGTACCCGTGAATTACTACATAGGTGGCGGTACACTAAACACCGAAAGTGTGATGAGAGACTTAGGAACACAGGTGGACAGTGGTCTCACCTTCAATAACCACATCGTCACAACAGTCAGGAAACCCTTCTATGTGGCACACCTCATCACTAAGGGCTTTTCATCCACAAAAAAGGAGGTCATTGTCCCACTGTACTTATCCCTCATTAGATCCATTATAGAATACAATGCTCCGTTTGGTGTGTACTTCTCAAGACATCTGCAGCAACTGGAAAGGCAGCAGAAAAACCTCACTAAAAGAATCACAGGCCTAAAGCAGATGTCCTATGCTGACCATCTAAAAAAACAACACCTATACTCTGTCGCATATCGTCTACTCAGAGGCGATCTCTGCTTAACATACAATGCCATGTCAAACCCAGAGCTGTTGGACATGCTACACTTAAAAGAAATCCCAATCCTTCAGAGACACATGCTTCAGGGATCTAAACCTTGTCATCACAATGAACAAAACATGCTGGAGGGATAGGTTCATGACCCAGAGACATCACCAGACTCTGGAATAGACTGCCCATACATATCAAGCAGAGCACCTCTTTGGCCCTCTTCAAAAGGAACCTTGATGACTGGATGGGAGATAGGAAATTCACCCCAGGGATCATGTCAGTCGCCCTGCTAGACAGGGGTCCAGGGAAGTAAATACTGTGGGAAGAAATAGCCAGGGAATTGTTATGGCTAGGCTTGTATAGGCCCTAGGGCCGACAGCCTAGTACCAACCTATGAACCAACTGCTTGGACCAACTGGGTTGGTCTTCTGGGGTGGATAAAATTTTGTCTGGCCTCCGGGGGACTGGTTCTAAATTGCCCAGGGCCTTCCAGGCATGCTACACAATCAGTTTTACAAGCTCATCTGCAGGTGGGGTCACCCAGGAAGTAAATGGCCGAGCACGGAAGGCCTGCAAGAACACCGATTCCTCCAAAGGGTTAGAGGACTTCCAGTCTCCCCTCTGCTTGAGGATCTCGAAAATGTCTCCAAATGAGACGTCTTCCAGGGGAGACCGTGGGGACCCTTCTCCCTCATTGCAATCGGTGTCCTCAGTGATAGATTCCTCAGGGGAATCAAGGTGCTTCCTCTTGCACCGTTTTTTCCGGGGTGGCTTCCCAGTGGGATCTTCTGAGGAGGACTCCGGAGAAAGGATTCCCTTCAAGGTAAAGTCTTGTGGTTCTTGTACACAGGATCCAAGAGTAGGGGGTTGGGACAGCTGCATGCTAGTGGGAGGTTCTGGTGTCAATGCCATTGGTGCTGACTGCGAGCCTGTTGAGGCAAGGACCCTCTCCATCACCTGGAAAGCAGGCCCACCTGAGGAGAGATGGGAGCCGGGAACAGAGAAGGACAACCTCGGAATCGGGGTCACACCCCGCACTGAGGAGCTCTGAGAGGACTGGTAGCTATTGGTGGAGCCGTGGCTATAGATGGTGCAAGCGAAAAAGTAGGCGCAGAACTAGGAGCCACTGTGCTGACAGACCAATCATGGAGCTGTTACACCAAGAGTAATCAGAGCTGACAGGGGAACCTCCGTAGTCGGAGTCAAGACAGTATGCACCGGGGTGATCATCGGTACCGACATCTCTGGGGCCTGGGAAGAGGCCAGAGGAGGATATACTGGTTGAGTATGCCATGAAAGCTTCTGTTCCAAAGGGGATGGAGGACCTAGCAGGGGTGGGCAATCCTCTAGCTGCCAGAAGCTGGTCCACAACCCTCACGACATCTTGTTCTGAAAGGCTCCTGGTGGATCTGTAGGAGGCTTCTGAAGGAGAGTCAGGTCTTTCAAGAAAGGAGCTAAATGGGTGCCCCGAAAAAGGGTTGTAAGTTGGGGAATATCTGGTTCTGGGAAGGTATTCAACCTTTGGAACTGACAGGATCATAGTCTGTGGAGACGTATAAGCTATCGGCACCGTGGCCGGGGATGGTGCCGATGTAGGTATAGTAGTCAAAGTCGGTGTCAAGACCAAGGACAGCATCAAGGAGGCGCTGAAGCTGGTACAGTAACAGAAGTCAAAATTAGAGGCGGCATAGAGGGGGAAGACATACAGCCTGGTGCCGAGGTTGTCTGTGCAGAAAGTGCCGGAGAAGCTTGGTGTCAACTCGGTTCCGAAACAGACGGAGATGAAGGAACAGAGTGACTCCATTTCTCTTTGTATTTCTTAGTCTTAGGAGGTGGTGAGACCTCCATCCCAGAGAGAGCCTCCAAAAAAGGAGTTTTTATCATGCCCTTTAATATCAACTTGTTTTTATGATCAGCCAAAGTGCAATTGCTGAAGCTGGAACAGATATCACACGAAGCATTAACATGGTCAAAGCCCAAACAATGAATGCACTGAGCGTGACCGTCTGAGTTGGGCATCTTACGCCTGCATTTATCACACTGCTTAAAACCCAATTTGGCTTTTTCAGACATTATGACAAACACCACACTAGTCAGAGACAAGGTAAAACAGTCAAAAAACAACAGCAAAGTTAAAGAGAAAAGTTTTTTTTTTTTATCCAGATATAAAGAAAAAAGGGGTACCAACAATGGTACCTAGAAATACCACAAGTGTAGGAAAGAGGGCCAGTACCAACGATGGTATAAAAGAAACTACCAAAGGTAGAGGGTAGGGAATAGAACAAGTAGAGGAGTCTATAGATAAAAGATGAAAATTAGCGAAAAACTGAGTAAAAGGTAAGGCATCGATAGGAATTTAAAAAACTCTACACTTAGCTTTGAGAGAGAAGGCTTGGCACGTCTGACGAGGAATGCGACAAACGGGATCTGAAGAGACTATGAGAGGGGCATTATGGGTAGGTCTTAGCTGAGAGTTTTTGGCTGGTGCGAGCTTGGAAATGGCATGTCGGTTCAGAGGACAGAACCGGCCCTAACAGTAAGGAATGAATAAAGATTTACAACATCAGATTGCATATTTAAAAACAAGAACAATAAGCAGTGCCTAAAGAAAAAAAGACTAAATGAATACTTCAGATTCATAACTTCAGAAATTATCCATGTGAAAATGCTCCCTGGTCTACTCAATCCACTAATAAACCTTAGCAAACAACACAGTAATGTGCAATAAGATGGGACATTAGTTCCGGCTTGTTTCCAATCCTGGAGTTACAGTGTTATAACTATACAACACTTCGCATAGAGGTGTTCATTAGATCAAGTTTACTTCAGAAAGACAGACAAACATGGAACCATTCCCAAAGACAACAGAAGAGCACATAAATAAATGTTTTAAAATTTATACAAAGATGAATACTGGACTACGCCTCTTTAAGATTACTATGTTTTATTAGGTACACTTTAGAAACAAGTATCTAGTGAGGAAACACAGAATCATATCATCATTCAGGCAGCAAGTTCTTAAGAGATGACAGATCAGTGGAGAAGGCAGTACGAAAGACTTTCACTAAAGTACAGTTGTGTACACTTACCATAAATGTAGATGCTCAAGTGTCTTCACTGTTGCAGTCATGACTGTAGGGTTCTCCCCTGCCGGCAGGCAGTCCTCGGTCGGCCAGAATCCCAAAGTCTGGGTCCGGCGTCGGCTGTTCAGCCATGCTCCCTGACGTCAGAGCGCCAGGAGTACAAAGCTGACAGCCGACGCCATGTTCTCCAGTTTTTCTTGCCCCAGATGTCAGGTGCTCCAAAATGAGTAAGATCCCATACCCTTTGCAAATATACCTCAAAAGAAGGGTGAAGAAGGGAACCACACAAAAGAAAAAATAAGAGGGGACAGGAGGGAGGGAAACCCAGACTGCAACAGTGAAGACATTCGGACATCTAAATTTATGGTAAGTGTACACAACTGTACTATGTTCATCGTGTTTCACTGTTGCAGTCATGACTGTAGGGTTGAATCCCAAGGAAGAATAAAAGGGAGGTGGTCAAAAAGAAGAGGGGGCGGCTAAAAGGCCCTGCAAGACAGCAGAAGCAAAGCCTGCCCTAGACTTAGAGTAAAGAGGTAGATTGTAGTACTTGGAAAAAGTATGCACTGAACTCCAAGTTGCAGCTTCCAAAATGTTTTTGGTAGGAACTCCCCTGAGGAAGGCAGCTGAAGTGGCAGCAGCTCTGGTAGAGTGAGGCCTTATACTCCCTGGGATTTGC
Source organism: Protopterus annectens (assembly GCF_019279795.1). Taxonomy (NCBI): domain Eukaryota; kingdom Metazoa; phylum Chordata; order Ceratodontiformes; family Protopteridae; genus Protopterus; species Protopterus annectens. The sequence goes on from NC_056728.1 coordinate 855,676,115, forward strand.
TTTCCATGGTGTGAATAGCAAAATCTGATTCCATGAGCAATCCACTTGGAAATGGTCTGTTTTGAAATAGCTTTACCATGGGAACTTGAAGCATAAGAAACAAACAATTGCTCTGATTTCCTGATGTCCTTGGTTCTGTCCAGGCAAAAACCTAGTTGTCTGTGTACATCCAAGGAATGCAAGATCCTTTCCCCCTTATTTTGAGGAGAGGGGAAAAAAGTTGGCAAGTGAATAGTTTGATTTAAAGCCACTTTGGAAATCACCTTAGGCATAAAAGTAGGATTAGTCCTTAAAGACACCCTGTCTTCATGAAAAATAATACAAGGTTCTACAGCCATGAGAGCTTGCAACTCCGAGACTCTCCTGGCAGAGGTCAGAGCTAACAGGATAGCTGTCTTCCAAGATAAAAACTTGAGGTCAGCTGTGGCAGCAGGCTCAAAAGGAGGTAAGGTAAGTTTTTTCCAAAACATAGTTGAGATCCCAAACAGGAATGGGAGGAGATCTAGGGGGCCTTAAGTTCTTAGCTCCACTGAGAAACTGTCTCATGAGCTGGTGGGAAAAGATTGGAGGGTCTGTATTATAATGAGCAGAAATAGCAGGGGCATGTATCTTTATTGAAGAGAAAGAGAGACCCTTATGTAAGAGGTCTGTCAGGTAAAGTAAAATCAGAGGAATGTTAGGAATAAGAGGATCAGAATCCTGAGCCTGCATCCAGGAACAAAATCTTTTCCATTTTCCTGCATAAGATTTTCTAGTGCTAGGACGTCTGGCTTCTAAAATGACATCCATAACCTGCTTGGGTAGGAGAGAATGAATCAAAGACCCTGGATCAACCAGGCCTCCAGGCTGAGAGTTTTGACATCGGAGTGCAGAACCTGACCCTGGTGTTGGGACAGAAGGTTCGGAGTCTGTGGTAAAACCCAAAGGGGCTCCAGACAAAGGTTTTTCAGTGTTGGGTACCAAAATTGTCGAGGCCAATTTGGGGCCAGCAAGATTATCATCTTGGGCTTGTCCTGTTTGATCTTTAATAATACCCGTGGAAGAAGAGGAAGAGGCGGAAAGGCATACCCCGAGAGGTTTCTCCAACTGAATGATAGTGCATCCACATTCCAAGCTAGTTCGTGGAATGTCCTGGTGCAAGAAATCTGTAGTTGATGATTGAGGTGGGATGCAAAGAGGTCTATGTGAGGACATCCCCAGACTGCTGTAATCATCTTGAATATTTCGGTGTCCAGCATCTATTCGTGTGAGTCCGATAGGTTTCTGCTCAGACTGTCTGCCAGGAAGTTTTGCTTCCCTGGTAGAAACTGAGCTTGAAGGTCCAGTTTGCAAGCTAGAGCTGTGTTCCATAGATTCATGGCTAGTCTGCAAAGGGGATAGGAATGAGATCCCCCTTGCTTGTTTATGTACCACATAACTGTGGTGTTGTCTGTCCGTATCAGTAGTTGTCCTGGTTGTAGAAGATTCCTAAAAGCCAATAGAGCTTTCGGAACGGCTAACATTTCCTTTAAATTGATATGCAGGTGCTTCTGATCCTTTGTCCAAAGGCCCTGCAGACAGTTGCCCTGAAAATGGGCTCCCCATGCATAATATGAGGCATCCATGGTTAGTATCTGAGTGGCAGGAGGCAGACACAGAAGGGTTTTCCTTTGTTTAGAGTACATGCTTTGGACCACCAAAAGAATTCCTTTTGAAGACAAGGCAGGACGGAGATCTGTATGTCTAAACTGTGGCAATGCCAAGACCATACACTTTTTAGGTACCACTGTATTTTCCTCATATGTAGGCTTGCATATGGTACAAGAAGGATGCAGGAGGCCATGTAACTCAAAGCCTGCAGGAATCTCCTTGCAGATAGCCGAGTTAATGTTGCCAAGGTTTTGAAAGTTGAAGCCAGCTGTAATTGTTTTTCGTATGTCAGAAATGCCATCTGGGTTGTTGTGTTTAGAGAGGCGCCCAGAAAAATGATCTGTTGTGAGGGTGTCAAATTTGACATTTTTATGTTTACAGTGAATCCCAGGAACTTGAGAAGATTCTGAACAAACTCTAGATGCTGGAGTAAGACATCCTTGCTGTCTGCCTGAATAAGCCAGTCGTCCAGATAAGGGTAAATTTGAATTCCCTTGAGTCTGCAATAAGCTACTACTGGAGCCAGGCATTTGGTGAAGACCCTGGGCACAGTAGACAATCCAAAGGGCAGCGCAGAGAATTGATAGTGCCTCGATCCGGCCTTGAACCTGAGGCATTTTCTGCATTCCTGCCTGATGGGAATATGTAAGTATGCCTCCTTTAAATCCAAAGTTACCATCCATGCATTTTTGGTCAGCATTGGAAGTAGCTGCTGTAGAGTAAGCATCTTGAATTTTGGTATCTCAAGGAAAGTGTTCAAGACTGACAGATCCAGAATGGGTCTCCATGAATTTTGCTTCCTGGGGACTAGAAAGAGCCTTGAGTAAAAACCTTGTCCCCTTCTCTGAAAGTGGAACTAGTTCTATGGCTTTCATAGCCAAGAGAGCTTCCACCTGGTTTAAGGCCTCTAACCATTGATGTTTTGGAAGATCTGGCCATCCGCTTGGTCTTGGTAGGGTATGAAAATGGAATTTGTAACCTCTTGAAACCACATCCAGAACCCACTTGTCTTGAGTTATATGAGTCCAATTTAGGTGAAAAAGAGAAAGTTTTCCTCCGAGAGGGGCTTCCAGGCAAGAAGTTCCTGCAGCCCAACAGAGGGAGTCATTGACTATGTTTTCTATGAGCTTGCGACCTGTCCTCCCCTCCCCTAGGGGTAGAAGCAGTCCACTGTCTTGGTCTATAAGAGGCTTGCGTTTGAGGCCTTCCTCGGGAGCGTCTGTATCTACCCCTCTGAGGCCTGTCTGAATTGGGAAAGGACCAATTTTTTGCAGGCCAATTCCTACTAAATCTGGGTGGTTGTACTTGTAAGAAATATTTAACTGTTTGCATGGATTTTGCCTTGTCCTCCATTTTCTTTATCACCTCTTCAGCTTTATATCCAAACAAAACATTATGCTGAACAGGAGCATCCAATAATTTAGCTTTTACTTGATCTGGCAAATTTTGTTCCTTTAACCATGCATGCCTTCTAATGACTGTGCCAGAGGCAGCAGCCCTACAAGAAGCCTCTAAGGCATCAAATCCACAGTTCCAACCATGCTTCCCAACTTGTTCAGTGGCATGCATTAAGTCATGTAATTCCTTATCATCTGCACAGGCGGAAATGGAAGTTAGCTTTTGTTTTAAAACAGACAGGAGAAATTGCTGGTATTTCAGCATATGAAACTGACAGTTTAAAGCCCTAATAGATAAAGTAGAAGAAGTGTACACTTTTTTGCCCCATCTTTCTAAAGATCTGGAATCCTTCTCAGTGGGAATGGGGTTTTTAGCATTAGTGGCCTTAACCCCCTTAGGACCCTGAGAAATGGTTTCAGGGTCAGCAGTAGGATTCTTGTATAAAAACTGGTGGGAATCAGGAACCCTATAATATATGTCTGGCTTAACAGGAGCTGGAGGTAAAGAGTCAGGAGTTAAGTTAGCCTCGGAAAAAGCATCATCCACAATATCCAAAATAGGAGGAATAGCCAGGGGTCTATGTTGGGGAAGAAGAAGAAAATCCCTTAGTCTTTTCTTAGATTCTGAGTACTCATGTCCTTCCCAGTGAAAATGTTCCGTCATTTCATGCAAAGTTTCCCCAAAAGAGAAATCCTCAGGGGGAGAAGCTGAAGGAATGGATTCCTCAGCATCAGAAACCTCATAAGGAGGGAAAGAATATTCCTGGTCAGAAGAAGAAACTGAAAAAACAGAAGCCTGATCAGAGGAGTCATAATAAACTTCCTGCCTTGGCCTTTTATCTGGAGGGGGATGTGAACCCCTAATCATAGTAAGTAAGTCCTCCGCCATCTTAAGTAACTGTTTCTGAGACTTGGGTGCCGGATCAGAAGAGGCCTGGGCTGCAGTCTTTGATTAGGAAGGAGTCCTTGCCTTTGTCTTTGGCTTTGCCTTTATTAGAAGCTGAGTAGGCCTGAAAACCCCTTCGGAAGCCGGTATCTGCACAGCGGCTCCGGACCCATCTGAAGGAGCATTGTCCGAAGGTCCTGCAACAGAAATATTCAAAGGCCTAGTTGGCTCCTAATGGCAGTCCGTTTCGGCCATCGGTTCCGAAATGGCCAACGACAGGGGCTGCAAAAGCACCTCACTGACGACGGCCGAACCTAAAGCTGGCTCTGCTTGTACAACATCGTCTGATTTGGACCTCGGAGGCCTGTCTTTATCCTTGCGTCGTTTGTGAACTCTAGTAGCCGGAACCGTATCCGACATTTTATAATTAAAACGCCTAATGAAGTAATGAAATGCAAAATCGTACCTTCGTTTAATCGTACGTTGATTGAATCTAGCACAAAACCGACAACTAGCTACGTCGTGGTCAGGGCCTAAGCAAGGAATACAGTAAGAATGAAAATCCTTATGAGGTATTTGCTTCCCACATGAAATACAATTATTAACTTTTTCTGACATCGGACTGGAGCAAGAAAAAAGTTTCCCCAACGGGGTACTTAGCTTTGAGTAGGAGAAGAAAGTCTTCGGACTGAAGTACGTTTATAAAAAATTGTCAGGAGATAGCCGACCGGCACTTGCGAACTGCTATCACCGCACGGCAAGAAAGACTGGACAACATGGAGTCGACTGTCAGCTTTGTACTCCTGGCGCTCTGACGTCAGGAAGCATGGCTGAACAGCCGACGCCAGACCCAGACTTTGGGATTCCGGCCAACCGAGGACTGCCTGCTGGCAGGGGAGAACCCTACAGTCATGACTGCAACAGTGAAACACGATGAACATCATCCACAC
>NC_056728.1:855685976-855743476 GCF_019279795.1 Protopterus annectens
ATATATATATATATATATATATATATATATACACACACACACACATATATATATATATATATATATATATATATACACACACACACACACACACATATATATATACATATATATATATATACACACACACACATATATATATATATATATATATATATATATATATATATACACACACACATATATATATATATATATATATATATATATATACACACACACACACACACACACATATATATATATATATATATATATATATATATATATATATACACACACACACACACACATATATATATATATATACACACACACACACACACACACACATATATATATATATATATATATATATACACACACACACATATATATATATATATATATATATATATATATATATATATACACACACACACACACACATATATATATATATATATATATATATATATATATATATATATATATATACACACACACACATATATATATATATATATATATATATATATATATACACACACACATATATATATATATATATATATATATACACACACACACACACACACACACACATATATATATATATATATATATATACATATATATATATATATATATATATATATATATATACACACACATATATATATATATATATATATATATATATATATATATATACACACACACACACATATATATATATATATATATATATATATATATATATACACACACACACACACATATACATACATGGACCCCATACACCTGGCCGAACCACACCCAGTCAAAAACTATACCAGGCACTGCACCTCACCGAAAGCTCACTCGACCGAAAGCCCACCCGGTCGAAGTTCACCCGGTCAAAAACGAAACACAGCCCCCACCCCACTGCAGTGCAACCGCGGAGCGAGAAGTCTGCTCCTTGATGAAAATTAGAAATCACTGCCAAAGCATTTCAATAGAGAAGTAACTTAACCCAATGCAGAAAACCTGTGATGAGCCATAACATACAGCTTGTATTATAGCAGTGCAAGAATCCAAGCCAAATGCACATTCATCTTTGTACCTTTTTACTTTTTTGGCTTAATGCTCAGTTTCTGCACAGAAGAAAGGATCTGGATCACAGCATCAGGTTAAGAACACTCTCTTGAGCAGTAGTAACCATGCAGTTAAATAAAGTGAGTGAACATCTAAGTCAGAAGGATTACAAAAGGTTTCAAATGTATAGGCTTCTCAAGAAAATGAAGCCACAGCAGTGGTACAAACTTGTTGAGGTTCAAACAAAGCTAAGAGAATGACCCCAGACTTGTTTACCTTAGCTTTCTAAATGAATGTCTGTATCAGGGAAATGGGTGGTAAGCATACAAGAATCCAGAAGGTCATTTCTGGATAAGTGGATCCTAGGACACGGCCCTGGAGGAGGAGAAAGGAATGAGGAAGGAGAAGTTGCTGCATTGGCCTGGGATGCAAACAATTCATAGCAAGCCCTCCTGCCCTAGCAGTGCAACAGCTTCCGCCCTACATTCTCTCTCTCTCTCTCTCTGAGTTGCAGCCAACTTCCAGAGTGACCCCTTGGACAACCACCACTAACTGTAGAGTTTACAAGGCACACTGAGAAAAAGAAGTGGGTTGCCAGGTTCTTCTTCCCTCTCACACATGAACATATTCACATATAAGGATAATTTAGAGTTCGAAATTCACCAAGCTGCATGTCTTTGGAATGTGGGGGAACCAGAGCACATGCAGAAAGCCCACATGAACACATACGGGATGTGCAAAGAAGGCACCACAGCCTGGCTGTCTGCTAAAGAAATGTCCCCCCCCCCCCCCCGGAATACGGCTGACTATCAGAAAATGATGCTTGAACAAAGCCCATTTCCATACCCTCACTGCTTTTTCAAGGGGGGGGGGTTACTGAGTCCTTTACTCATGGTTTATATATCAAACTATAGTAGTGTTGTCAATGTGGATGGTGGTATACGGTCTGTAGAGTAAGAACTCCCTTCACCTCTAAAATGGTGCTATGCATACTGGCCTCTGATTGTGACCATACTCTCTGGACTACCTCATCTTGACAATGTCCACCAACAAAGGTCAGACGCATTCACAGTGACAGCCACTACACTTTTGGGACAGAAATAGTATTGCAGAGTTAGATTTAGCATGTGCTTCCATCATCTCAAGTGACAGCTGCAAGTCTTGGAGATTTATGCCAGCTGTGAGACAGAAGAAATTATTAAACTCTATGTGCCCTCTACAATACTCTCTTGTAATACCTGGTTCACAGATTCCTTCTAAGCTTATGACCAAAAGAGACCAAGAAGCTCAGCCACATCACAGACGACTGGGGGGGGGGGGATCAGCAGTGTCCCCATAAGAAGACTGTCTCCAAAAATTCCTGAAAACTTTATATCACCCATCATGTCATACAGACTGATTTTAAATGTTGCTAGAGAAGTATTCTGTTTGATACAGAAGGGCAGCCTATTCCAGAAACTAGGTATACACTGGAGTAGTATCTGTTTTGTAATCTGGTCTTGTTGATGTGATAGCATAGGTTTAGGTCTCTAGAACAGCTTCTTTTCTTTACCCGTTGTTTTATTTAGGTAAAGGGGTTCAAAGAGTGCAAGGTCATTCAAAGCAAAAAAAAGCTAAGCAAAGATCAGTCCTCAGAAATCTATATGATACTGAGCACAGCAACATAGCTTTTAATCTATTAGAGTAGCTAAGGGTACTGAGACCTGAAATCGTTTTGATGAGAAAATGTTGAAGTCTCTCAAGTTGGTTTAGGTGTGTGGTGAGGTACATGCCGAAGGGTGCATTACATTAAATGCTGGTGGATGATAACTTCTTTGGACCTTGAGGATAAGCCATGAAGGATAAATAGTACAAGGTGGAATGATTTTCTAACCACGACAGTTAAAACAATATAAATAGTTGCTAGTCCCAAGGCTTTGAGGCAGTGAGAACAGAGGACTGAGTGGATCAGTTTACTACAGTTTGCAAAACACAGATTATGCCCAAACGAAGAAAGGCTTTTCAGAATACAGTGCCCATTGTGCATGATTATCTGAGAAGACTTCAGCTGGAACTTTGCAGTGTTCACTGAGATTTCCAAAGATGAAAGGAGACTGAGAAGAGAATCTCTTGTAATGATTAGACTGATCTGATTTGCACTGCTAGAAGCCAATGTTTTAGGTAAAGAAAAACCTTACTTCCCATGCATTCCCTGGTTCACTCCAACCACAGACATGAAGGAGTCCTTCCCAGGTGGTTTATATATCAAACTATAGTCATGTTGTCAGTGTGGACGGTGGTGGAATGTCTGTAGAGTATGAAATGCCTTCACCTCTGAAATGGTGGACAACATGGGAGAGCTGAGATGAGCCCAAAGTTAAGCATCCAAAACTGATAACAGCTGGTTCTCACCCAGAAGAGTAGAGACCTCCTGGGCTCCTTGGCAATTTTTATGTGAATGTATGTGTCCTGGAGATCTAAACAGCACCTCCAGTCTCCTCCTGACAGAGAGGAAAGGACAAATTACACCACACCTGTTCAAAAGGATTCTTTACGGAGGGGGAAGGTCTAAGCAAATCATGCATGTATAGGCCAGATGTCCTTGGTCTTCCGTGGAACTAAAAAGAACCTGGAGCAAAAAAACAGATCCTTTCTAATTTAATGGGACCTTTTCAATTTAACACCTATTTTCTTACCACACCTTTCTGATGAGACAGTACATCTGGCAAAGGAAGTGTGGGGGGGGGGGTGGCATAGGAGGGAATCACATATCCTCTGAAAATTACTTTTCTGAACTACTTGTTCCCCAGTATGGCCAGTCACACAGAAATGTGAAGCAACAAATGGCCCCTAAATGCTTCCAGAGTATGCAGAAATTGTGCAAGGCCTCAGAGATTAGACTGCTGTTCCCCAAAACAGAGTGATGGTGCCTCTGGGTCTGCTAGATGTTACCAACTTTGAGGTGGCAACCACTCTGAAGCTGCTATGGTAGCCCATCTCAGAATCTTAACTAATTCTCTGCCATGCTGAAACCACAGCTAATAAAGCTAATATCAGCTCTACTGCATTGTAGATAATGAGTGTTTAAGAGTTTTGAATTTTACACCAATAGCCATGATTGTCTTGCCCTCTTTTTCAATTCATCCAGTTCAGCATCAACCCACTGAAACAGGCATTGACAAAGGTCAAGTTAGCATCCTCAGCAAAGCCAGCTGTGGCAGAAAAGGGCTAACCCTGTGCTTGCAGCATTAGCTGTGCATCTGTAAAATTATGAGGCAGATGCATGGTGAGATGTGCAATGGATAGCAAAGTTACCATCAGAGACTGTAACCTGAACTTCACGTATCCATCAGGCACATCCACCAATGAATGGCTCATTTCATCAGCCAGCTTACAATGGAAACACTAAGTACAGTTGTGTACACTTACCATAAATGTAGATGTTCGAGTGTATTCACTATTGCAGTCATTACATTTGGCTTATCTGCTTGCAGGTAGCCCTCAGTCGGCCTGATTATCAAAGTCTTGTACCCTGCGTCAGTTGTGGTCTCATCTTCCATGACGTCAGGGGTATAAAGCATGCAGTTGACGCCATTACATCAGTTTTTCTTGCCCCAGATGTCAGGTGCCCCCACAATGGGAAGCAATTATATACAAGGTTACACCTTCAACAAAAAGCAAATACACCAGAAAGCTTTAAGTACAGAAAACAAAAGGAGAGGTATAGTCAATAGCAGTCAAGGGGCAGGAGGGAGGGTAACCAGAACTGCAACAGTGAATACACTCTAACACCTACATTTATGGTAAGTGTACACAACTGTACTATGTTCTTCGTGTTTCACTGTTGTAGTCATTACATTTGGACAGATTCCCAAAGCTAAGGAATGGAGGAGGCAATTAGAGGGCATCAGGACCAGCTGTTAGGCCCTGCAAGACTGCAGTGGCAAAACCAGCTCTGGATTTAGAAAAAAAAATGGCAAGTGGTAATGCATGGTGAAGGTATGTACAGAACTCCAGGTATCAGCTTCTAGGATGTCCCTGGTAGGGACACCTCTGAGAAAGGCTATAGAGGTAGATTCAGCCCTGGTGGAATGTGGTCTTATACCCTGTGTGGTGGGTTTTCCATGGTGCTTATAGCAGAAATGAATGCAATGACTTATCCACTTAGAAATGGTTTGCTTTGAAATGACCTTCCCCTCTACCCCTGCAGCAAATGCAACCAGCAGCTGTTCAGATTTCCTGAGAGGCTTAGTCCTGTCCAAGTAAAATCTAAGTTGTCTGTGCACGTCCAAGGAGTGCAGTATCAGTTCCCCTTTGTTCTGTGGATTAGAAAAGAAGATTGGCAAATGAATGGACTGATTAAGGGCCACACTGGATACCACCTTGGGCATAAAGGAAGGATTGGTCCTGAGGGACACCCTGTTTGCATGAAAGATGATGAAAGGCTCCACTGCCATGTGGGCCTGTAATTCAGACACCCTTCTTGCTGAAGTGATAGCTAGAAGGAAGGCTGTTTTCCAAGAAAGGAATCTCAACTCTGCATTTGCAGCTGGCTTAAAGGGAGGTAGAGTGAGCTTTTTCAATACAAAGTTAAGGTCCCGGGGCTGGAGTAGGGGCTCTCCTGGATGGTCTTAAGTTTTTAGCCCCTCTGAGGAATTGCTTCAGCAGTGGATGAGAGAAGAGGGGTGGCTCTGTATTATAATGTGCTGAAATGGCCGAGGCATGAATTTTAATGGAAGAAAAGGAAAGGCCCTTGTGAAGCATCTCAGTTAAGTATTGAAGAATGTGCGGTAAATTGGGCACTGTTGTGCCCATCCCCGAGTTTGGCTCCAGGAACAGAATCTTTTCCATTTTTCAGCATAGGATTTTCTAGTACTAGGCCTCCTTGCCTCCAGAATGACATCCATCACTTGCTTACTGAGGGATGGTAATGCAGAGCTCAGGTAATTAGCCAGGCTGCAAGGTTCAGGGTTTGAAGCTGGGGGTGCAGAATCTGGCCCTCCTGCTGGGACAGCAAGGCAGGGGTCTGAGTCAGGTGCCATGGTTACAGCAGTGATACACTGTGCAAGAGGGGGTACCAGTGTTGGCGTGGCCAGTCTAGTGCAATGAGTATTGTCCTTGGTTTGTCCCGTTTGATATTTAGTAGAACTTTGGAGAGGAGAGGCAGTGGGGGAAAGGCATAAACTGATAGGATTTTCCAGGTGAAGGACAGGGCATCCACTTTCCAAGCTTGTCTGTGGGGAGTCCTTGTGCAGCATTTGTCTAACTGGTAGTTCTGAGGGGAGGCAAACAGGTCTATCAATGGGCTCTCCCATTTGTTTCTCAAAATGATGAATATCTTTGGTTCCAGTTTCCACTCGTGTGAGTCCATGCGATTTCTGCTTAGGTTGTCTGCCAGAGTATTTAGCTTGCCTGGCAGGAACTGAGATTGTAGGTGCACTTGGCAGCTCACAGCTGTGTTCCACAGAGCCATAGCTAGTCTGCAGAGAGGGTATGAGTGGGTTCCCCCCTGCTTATGTACCACATAACAGTGGTGGTGTACCACATGATAGTGGTGGTGTTGTCAGTCTTTACCAATAATTGTCCTGGAAGAATGTGGTCCTTGAAGGCTGCCAGAGCATTCTGTACAGCTAACATTTCTTTTTGATTGATATGCAGGTGCATTTGACTCAGATTCCATTTGCCCTGAATGTACTGCCCTGCCAAGTGAGCCCCCCCCCCCATGCATAGTCTAATGCATCTATTGTTAGGGTTTGGGTGGCAGGGGATAGAGTGAATGGCAGTCCCTCGTTGTGGTGGCAGGCCTCTGCCCACCAAAGGAACTCTGTCTTTAGACAAGGGATGATAGGAATCATCGATTCTAGGTCCTGAGAACGTTGACACCACAGGCTTTTTAGATACCACTGTAGTTTCCTCATATGCAGTCTTGCATATGGAATTAGTAGAATGCAAGAGGCCATGAACCTCAGGGCTTGCAGTATTTTCCTTGCAGATAGCTGGGTCTTTGTGGCCAGTAGTTTGAAGTAGGCTGTCAAACTTGTTTCTTTGGCGTGAGGTAGGCCATCTGGGAAGTTGTATTCAAGCTTGATCCCAGGAATACAATTTGTTGGCAGGGTACTAGATGTGATTTCTTTTCATTTATGGTGTACCCCAGAGAAGTTAGTAATTTCTTTACAAATGCCAGACGATTTAATAGTATGTCCTGGCTTTCTGCCTGAATTAGACAATCGTCCAGGTATGGGTATATTTTAATATTTCTTTGCCTGCAGAAAGCAATGACTGGAGCTAGGCACTTTGTGAATACCCTGGGCGCAGTAGATAAGCCAAAGGGCAGTGCAGAGAACTGATAGTGCATGTAGCCTGCTCTGAAGCGTAGGTATCTTCTGCAAGATTCCCTTATTGGGATGTGCAGGTAGGCTTCCTTTAAATCTAGTGTTGCCAACCAGGCATTTTTGCCTAGCATGGGAAGCAGCTGATGAAGAGTTAGCATTTTGAATTTTGGGATTACAAAAAAGGTGTTTAGGATAGACAGGTCCAGGATAGTCTGCCAGGAATGGTCTTTTCTGGGTACCAGGAAAAGTCTTGAGTAAAAACCTTGCCCTCGTTCCTCTTCTGGGACAGGTTGAATAGCCCTGATATTTAGAAGAGAGAGAACCTGCTTTTGAGCCTCTACCCACTGATTTGGGGGTAGGTCTGGCCAACTATTTGGGGTTGGTAAGGAGTGGAAGTGGAATCTGTATCCTTGGGAGACTATATTTAAAACCCATCTGTCTTGGGTAATGAGTTCCCAGTTTTTTGCATGCAGGGCGATCTTTCCCCGTAAAGGAACAGTCAGTTGAGCAGGGCTTGGAAAGTTTAAAGTTAAGTCATTGTGACAGTTTACCATAGTGGAGGGTGCCTTACTACTTCCAGCTTTGGAAGTGTGAGCTCCCCCCCGTTGCTTAGGCATGTGAGTACCTTGAGACTGAAGCCTGGGAGGTCTGCTTGTCCTGGGTTTGAACTGAGAAGGCCTATAAGAGACAGGAAAGGACCAATTCTTAGAAGGCCAGTGCCTTCTACATCTGGGAGGCTGTACTTGCAGGAAATCTTTACCAGTTTGCATAGATTTTGCTTTTTCCTCCATCTTTTTTAAAACCTCTTCTGCCTTATTACCAAACAGACTGTCCTGCTGTAAAGGAGCATCCAACAATTTAGCTTTAAAATGATCAGGCAGACTTTGCTCCTTGAGCCAAGCATGTCTTCTTAACACAGATCCAGTTATGGCGGCCCTGTAAGAGGCCTCCAAGGAATCAAAATCACACTGCAAAGTATGCTTTCCAACCTGTTCTGTTGAATGCAATAAATCCTGTAACTCTATTTTCCACACAATCAGAAATCAACATAATTTTCTGTTTCAGTCAGCCCATAACATGCTGTTGATATTTAAACATATGAAACTGGCAGTTTAAAGCCCTGATTGCCAAGGTTGCAGACTTATAAACCTTCTTACCCCATCTATCCAGCACCCTGGAGTCTCTATCTAAAGGGGTAGGATTTTTTGCTGTAGAAGCCTTAACACCCTTGGGACCCTGAGAAATAGTTTCAGGGTCAGCAGCAGGATTTTTGAAAAGAAATTTGTGGGAGTCAGAAACCCTGTAATATCTGTCTGGCTTACTAGGAGCCGGAAGCAGGGAATATGGAGCCATGCTTGATTCTAAGAAAACATCACCAGCAATGTCTAATACAGGAGGTACAGCCAAAGGCCTATGCTGAGGAAGAAGAAGAAAATCCTTAAGCCTCTTTTTGGATTCTAAGAAGTCCTGACTCTCCCAATGAAAATGTTCCCTTAAAGTATGCAAAGTCTCTCCAAAAGAGAAATCCTCAGGAGGAGAAGCAGAAGGGATGTGGATTCCTCTGCATCAGAGTCCTCATAAGGTGGGATAGTAAATTCCTGATCAGAAGAGGAATCAGAAGAAATGGTCGCATTACAAGACAATTTTTTATTGTGGTCGGATGAACCCTACTGGACTTAGAGGTGTTTGGGCACTTACTGGTACTCCGTGGCATTTACAAATAATCAGTGCCTTGCCTAGGCCTCTAAGCGGGGGGGGGCCTGATCAAGGTAATTAAATCCTCAGCCATTTTTGATCATTTGTTTTTAGGCATAGGGGCCTAAGCACATGGCTCATGCATCGGTATTTTAGACATAGAAGTAGGTTTTGGCCTTGTTTTTGATGATGGTGTCAGTTTAATATACAAATGCTGAGGCCTGAAAACACCGTCAGAAGCCGGTGCCTGCTCAGCGGCTCCAGACCCATCCAAGGGAGAGACATCCGCGGGTTCAATACTTGCAGAATCTCATGGCATACCGGACTCCGAATGGGTCTTGGTAGAGGCCTGCGACTGTGCCTCACTGAGTACCGGTGAACCGGCGACTGGCTTAGGAGAAGCTTTGTCGTCGGTTTTGGACCTCGACAGTCTGTCTCTTTTTCTTAGCATTTTTTGTGAATTCCGGTAGTCGGATTGCTAACCGATGACATTTCAGGATAGTTAAATCTTGAACCAAAGTATTTAGAAGCAAAAATATACAGACGCTTAATAGTGCATTGGTTAAATATAGCACAAAACCGACAGCAAGGCACATTGTGGTCAGGGCCTAGGCAAGGAATACAGTACAAATGAAAATCCTTATGAGGTATTTGCTTCCCACAAGTAACACAATTATTAACTTTTACTGACATCGGTAAGGAGCAAGAAAAAGTCTCCCCAATGGGGTACTTAGCTTTACTTTGAAGATTTCGGTTCTGAAACTCGAAAATGAGAATTTCAGGAGTCGGCCGACCGGCACTTGCGAACTGCTTCTGCTTTGGGCACCACGCAGCAAGAAAGACTGATTAAAATGGCATCGGCTGCATGTTTTATACCCCTGACGACCTGACGTCATGGAAGAGGAGACAGCAACTGACACAGGACCCAAGACTTTGTTATTCAGGCCGACTGAGGGCAACCTGCCAGCAGATTACCCCCAAATGTAATGACTGCAACAGTGAAACACGAAGAACATCTCTATCCTTTGTCCTGCAGATCACATCCAACCTGTAATGCTTTGAGAAGGTGTGGACAGAGAACCCAGTGCCTGCCTCTATGATGCCTCAGGCACTACCATGTTTAAGGAAAGATTAAACACAAGCACTGCAATATTACAGGATCTGATGAAGGCATAGCCAAAAGCGCTCAATCCTGTTTGTTTGTGAGGATTTACATCCTGTTGTTTGAAGGATTTTATTTGTTCTTTATTAAATTGTGCTGATTTTATTTTGATTTTATTTGCTGAACAATCATTATACTCTCTCTTTGTGGTGATATTGCAGTGCTTGTGTTTAATCTTCAACAATTGCTTTAACACTGCAGTCTTCAGTAGTTAGTGCTTTTGGCTTGTATGTTTAAGAAAAGCACTAACAGCTGATGTGTCCCATGTTCAAAGGGGTTTGACTCTCTTCTCTATGCTCTACGATGCCTCAGGCACTACCATGTTTAAGGAAAGCAGTGACAGCTGGCATGCCCCATGTTCAAAAGGGTTTAACTCTCTTCTCTACACTCTGTGATGCCTCAGGCACTACCATGTTTAAGGAAAGCAGTGACAGCTGGCATGCCCCATGTTCAAAAGGGTTTAACTCTCTTCTCTACACTCTGTGATGCCTTAGGCACTACCATGTTTAAGGAAACAGCAACAGCTGGTGTGCCTCATGTTCAAAGAGGTTTGACTCTCTTCTCTACGGTCCTACCATGAGTTTTGTAATAGAAATTACTACAGTGTGCTATCAGTTTAAATTCAGTTTATTTTGTTACTGGCAGACATTGTTTAATATCTGCAAAGAAGGCAAACAATCCATCCAATTTTTTGGTGGCTTTAGTTATAGCAGGTAAGATCTCAACTGTCTTTGGAGATCCAGAGAGACCACAATTCTTTTCCCTTTTTCTTGAGGGCTAGGAAAATAGAGAGTTGGACTGTTTGGATCAGGACTTCTTCTGTAATGACCCTTGGTATGAATGAGGGGTTACTATGCAGGGTCTCCCAATCTTTATGAAACATAAAATACTGATATTTGCACATTAGAGTCTGTAGTTCTGAATCTCTAGCAGCTAAAGAAACGACAATAAAAAAACAGTTTTACAGGTCAGAATTTTTAAGGGTGCTGTAGTTTCTAGCAATATTAACTTTTCCAACACATTCTCAAAATCCAAGCTGAGACTAGATTTTTTCTTGGAGGCCTGAGGTGAAGGATCCCACTCTCTGCTTCCACTAATTTGTTGGTGCTCTACAGTAGAATTTCCAGAGCTGTTTGTTGTTTTAAGAAGCAGTATCCCCCTTGCTTTCACATACAACATAACTAAGGTTACTGTCTGTGGTGTTCCAAGTTTCGAGACAGTCTTAAAAGCTTTCCAGGCTTGAGTAACAGCCATCATTTCTTTGATGTTTAAATACAATCTCTCCTCCAGTGATGTCAAGGACCCCACACTTTGAGGTCCAAAATACTGGTGGTGTCAGAGTTGTCACAGTCCCATGGGAGACTTCTCTCTTCCTTTTTTTGGATAAAAAATTGATAACATGGACGACTGTTTCTAATCAGGCATGATCAATCTATGACACAATTTAGCCCAATCTTTGGAAGGCATCTGGTTGGGCCTACGGACAAATAACCTACCACAGACAGCTGTTTAGTCTTGGCCAAGGGCTGGCCAAAACAGTAACCTGGAATGAGATTCAGCACCTGCTAGTCAAGGATAAGCTCAGCTCCTTTAGAAATTGTAAGATCTTTTTAACAAGGCACTTACCACCAAGAAGGCTAGTCAATAGGTTCATAGGTACCTACTAGACTACTTATCTCAGTAGCTTCATAATCACTCAACTCAAACAGCATCTGCCATGAAAGATGCATCTAAGGCTCCAAGTAACTCAAATCAGAAGCCCAGATGGCAAAACCTGACCCAATTAAACCCCTTGCTCATAGGCGACACCAAAGCAAGACACATAGATGCACCTCTCACCAGGCTGCGTAAGGGGAGAGTATGGGTTATTTGCCTGTTAGGTGCCAGGATTCTTCACATCACACATGCACTTGAGTCCCTGCACCACAATTACACATACATCACAGCTGTAGTATATATGTGGGAATAAACAAAACTTGAGACACACTTCCCTGGACTACATGAAGAGAGACATGATAGAGCTCTCATAATATGCAACAGAGGCAATTATGAACCTAGCCTTGATCATGCTTTGCCTACACTTAGAAAGATGCCACAATGACTTGACTTTAACAACTGGCTTTGCATCTGGTGTCATTCAAAGGCAGTGCAATATATGTCTGCCTGGAAGGACAAGGAAGACCATCCTCACTGCTTTGCCGGGGTGGCCTGCACCTATTAACCCCCCTGACTTTTGTATATTAGCAAAAAGGTTATCCACTCCCCAGAGTGTCTTTTTTTAAGCAGTCTGTCTACAAAGGTATCCAACATAGCAAAATAAAATGCAGAAAACATGAAGGTATTTACTGCTCAATGTTAGCAGCCTAAGCAGAAAATTACACTCCCTAAAGTCACTCCTTGGGTCTATATCACATTATCAAAACCACAAAAGGTTGAATACCTCTTCATCAACCCTTATTTGTTGAAGAATCCATCAAACGATCGCTACCGTGAAAATCTTTCCCACGGTAAGTAACATGTTGTCCAACCTATCGACTGCAATAAAAACAGCAAAATGTAAAATACACCCTTGTGGGGAGGCTGTGCCCCCCACACCCACCCCCAACTAAATATACCAACTCTAAGATCGCAATACAGTGGGGAAAAGGGCAAATTCCCGATGATGGCTCACTGGTTACTTATTGTGGGACACAGTTTGTGAAAACGATCATTCAGTGGATTCAGAGTTCAACAAATAGTTGTCGATGAAGAGGTATTCAACCTTTAGTGGTTTTGACAATCTGATATAGACCCCACTCCTTACCCTACAATATAATGATTACTCTGACTTGGTCCAAGAATATTGAAATCACCCCATTAGTGCAAGGTTTCAATGCCTACTAGTTATTCAGACCCACCACTCCAGATGAAGGTACTAAAAAAGGAAGTGTTTCCATAATGGCAAAACAAAACTACATCTCCAGACTTGTTAAGCAGCATAATGACCTGGAACTCTATGTCCAACTTACCCTTAACAATACCCCATTTCACAGTGTAGCCAACTACAGAACCCCCCCCCCCCCATGACACACTTGGCCCATGACTCCAAACTATCTAATATGAAGGCACTATGTATTCAACCAAATACAATTCTCTTAACAGACTTCAACTACTCTCTCCATTAGCTGGGAAAATTACTCATCCCCAAACATACATGCTTAGAGATTTCTGCACTTCATAAATACAAACTCACTTGACCAGCTAGTTCGTACCCCAACAAGGGGCGACAAAATATTGGACTTCGTTCTTACCAATATGGAACAGCTCCATTCCCCTCCAATTGGAACACCTTTCCTAATCAAATTAGACCACAATTCAGTCACTCACCATAAAATAAAAGCAGGAAGCATCCTCCAATAATTTGCTATTCAGAGATTATGCTAAACCAAATTTATTAATGCTGAGTGATGACCGGGCAAAATTCAACCTTCCCTTTCACCATGAGGAACCCACTACAAATGCGGACTCCTTCACCACCAAATTCTATGAACATGTAAATAACTGCATAGAAATCAACATAACGCCAAGTTTAAAAATAAACCCTCATGGTGGAACCCTAATAGAAATAAGCTCTCCAATAAAATGAAAAATGTCACAGCGTGTGAAAACAAATCTAATTCTGCAAATGCCAAAAAAGTTCCTGCTATGGGTAATAGAAAAGTTCTGATTAAATCAACCAAAGATAAATACTGTAGTAGAAAGAGAAGTGAGTAAACACTTACGGAAAACCCAAGAAATGCTGCAAATATATTTTCAAAGAATGGTGCTTTCCTCCTTGGCTACTGCTGTTGAAATTCTTGTAAAGACGCTTCTCTTTGTTTCTTCTTTAAAAGAACTTTTATTAAAATGTTTTAAAACAAAAAACAAAATAAAAGCTACAACCTAGCCATTTGAAAGTTAGCATTGTAACACAAAAAAGAGAGATGAGCGCTTTCGGTTTATCAACCTTCTTCAGATCTGCTTAACATTTGCTGCTACTTCTATTTATATTCATGCTGCTTGCTTAGAGTCATCCCCCACAACCAATGGGAGCCTCTATGCTAATTCTTGATGAACTTGTAGTCCAATCCGATGTTCTAGTTCTTATTTCTTGGAAGCCAATTACATTCTTCCATGCAAATGAATTTTAATAAATCTACCAATGTTTATTCATTCCTTTCTCTCACCTAATTTGCTATTCTTTTTCTTTTGCTCCAATGGCTTGTTTGTATCCTGTTTCAAGATGCAGGCTCCACCTTTTTATGTCATGTTCTTATTTGCCTTTTGTAAAAACTAATCACTCTCCCTGCATAGCATTTTTCATGTATTTCGCCTCTATATTGGAGGCGTCTGTCTGCCTATAACATCAGATTGGACTACAAGTACATCAAGAATTAGCATAGAGGCTCCCATTGGTTGTGGGGGATGACTCTAAGTAAGCAGCATGAATATAAATAGAAGTAGCAGCAAATGTTAAGCAGATCTGAAGAAGGTTAATAAACCGAAAGCGCTCATCTCTCTTTTTTGTGTTACAACGCTAACTTTCAAATGGCTAGGTTGTAGCTTTTATTTTGTTTTAAAACATTTTAATAAAAGTTCTTTTAAAGAAGAAACAAGGAGAAGCGTCTTTACAAGAATTTCAACAGCAGTAGCCAAGGAGGAAAGCACCATTCTTTGAAAACAAAGATAAATACTGGGTAGAAATAGCCACCCAGGCAAAAGACAATCACAAAAGCCTTTTTTAACTGTGTCAGAAACCTCTAAAACAATACTCAAAATTGCACAAAATTAACAATAAATGAGATCATTAAGCCTGAAGACATAACCCTCTAATAGCATATATATTTATCTAAGACTTCCCCTCCCTCTTATCAGCAGCCAGACCTCCCCACTTAAATTTCCATGGCACAAATCCTAAATGCACTATCCAAGGTGAAGTATACTGCTTCTATGGAGCCAGACAAAATAAACAGGATGCCTAATAGTCAGCCTGAAGCATCAACTGTCAAACTCCCTAAAGAGGCTTTTTAATATTAGACTCTAACCAGGGCTTGTACCACATTAATGGAAGACTGTAACAGTCATCCCCCTTCACAAATGTGGGGAGTCAACCGGTCCAGGCAACTACAGACCTATAAGCAAAACCATCCTCATCTGTAAGGCCATGAAAGGATCACTATGGAATTAGTAAACAAACACGTAGGAAAACTACAACACATCAACCCAGTCAGCTTGGTTTTGTCAAAGCCAGATCCTGCCTAATTAACCTGGATGACTTATTTGAGAAGGTCACCAAAGCAATGGATGACAAAAAAACTGTTCACAATGCATATCTGGACTTCAACAAGGCATTCAGTACTATCCCCAATTCCAGAATAGTTAATAAACTCATCCAGCTAAATGCAAATTAATATGCAACTCATTGGATAGAAAAATGGCTCACAAATAGAACTTAAAAAATTACAGAGTGGGTGGATCTACCTCCACCAAGAGACTTGTCACTAGTAGAGAATCCTGGGGGTTCAGTCTTTGAGTCACTTCTTTCTGGCATCTATTTTTTCAGAGGTTAAGGTAAATATTGAGGATTTATGGCTGACAACATTTGATAATGACTGCAAACTCAGTACTACCATAAACCTTCCAGGAGACACAAAGATTCTTCAGGAAGGCCTGTCGCAAACAAGCAGCTGGTGCCAAAACCATGGAATAAAACTAAACACCATAAAATGCATAACTGTATCCTTCAGCAAGCAAGATGTTCCCTATATGTATCAACTAACAACTATCCCCTGAAAACTGACCTAGTAGTGAGGGACCTGGGATCATGCAGACATTAAGCTGATGTTCAACTACTACATGTCAACTGGTTTTAGGAAGTCTTTCTTTACAGCACAGCTTATTAGCAAGGGTATGGCAACTAAATCTAGGGAAGTGATCATGTCACTGTACACCACACTCATTAAGCCATTTATTAAATACAATGCTCCATATGGCATGTACCTGTCCAAGCACCTAACTCAACTCGAGCAACCGAAGTAGTGAATATAGTAATAGACATAAAACAACTGTAAAGGAGATCTTTAGAAAGGGGTCAGAGCAAACTACACAGGAAAAAATGGGAAATGTGGGAACAATACATATAAGGGAGAAATGAGGTTTAAAAGGCGGCAGAATGTAAATGAGCTATGTATTGTTTGAGTGAGAAAAACTGAATAAATTATAAATCATGTACAATGTTTGCAACTGGCAGTGTGTATGTATGGTTTGTGATGTAAAAGTCTTGCAACTAGGATTGTGTCAGTGTGGTTTGTTTTCAGTAATATAAATGTATGATTGCCTATGCAGTAAGTGATGGTTTAATAAAGATGTTTGTTTAAATCTCCCACTATTCACCTGCTAGATCCCTCTGGAGTTCTAACGTAGATCTGCTTCAAATCCACAAACCTAAAAAGTACAGTTGTGTACACTTACCATAAATGTAGATGTTAGAGTGTATTTACTGTTGCAGTCATTACACTTGGGATATCCTGCTGGCAGGCTACCCTCAGTCGGCCTGAACTCCAAAGTCTAGGTCCGGCGTCGGTTGCTGTCACCTCTTCCCTGACGTCAGTGCACCAGGGTTATAAAAGATGCAGCAGACGCCATTTTCTTCAGTTTTTCTTGCCCCAGATGTCAGGTGCCCTCAAAAGGGTAGGCTAAAAAATATGCCAATAAAACATGCATGCACCAAAATATATTATAACTTCATCTACAAGCAAATGCACCACACAGGTTGTATAGATTAGAGAAGTGCAGATAAGTTCCAGCAAAGATATGGGGGATGGTGGGTGGGTAACCTGGACTGCAACAGTGAATACACTCCAACATCTACATTTATGGTAAGTGTACACAACTGTACTATGTTCTTCGTGTTTCACTGTTGCAGTCATTACACTTGGGTTGAATCCCAAAGCTATGGTTGGGAGGCTGGAGCTAATATAGCATTAGAAGTGGCTATGACGCCCTGCAGAACTGCAGTGGCAAAGCCTGCCCTGGATTTAGAGTAGAGTGGTAAATGATAGTGCTTTGTAAAGGTGTGCACTGAACTCCAGGTAGCAGCCTCTAAAATGTCTTTGGTTGGTACTCCCCTGAGGAAGGCTGCTGAAGTGGCTGCTGCTCTGGTTGAATGTGGCCTGATGCCCTTAGGCACTGGCTTGCCATGTTGTGAATAGCAGAAAGAATGCAGTGGCCTATCCACTTAGAAATAGTCTGCTTTGAGATAGTCTTTCCTTGTGATCCTGCAGCATATGCCACTAGTAGTTGCTCTGTCTTTCTGAAAGCTTTGGTTCTGTTCAAGTAGAAGCGTAGCTGTCTGTGTATGTCCAAAGAATGCAGAATTCTCTCCCCCTTATTCTGTGGGTATGGATAAAAAGTAGGCAGATGAATAGCTTGGTTAAGAGCCACACTGGACACTACCTTAGGCATAAATGTCGGGTTTGTCCTCAGAGAAACCCTGTCTGGATAAAAGGTTCCACAGCCATGAGTGCCTGTAGCTCTGAGACTAGTCTTGCAGAGGTTATTGCTAGGAGCAGGGCTGTTTTCCAAGATAAAAATATTATATCAGCAGTAACGGCTTGTTCAAAAGGAGGCAGGGTGAATTTTTCCAAGACATAATTGAGGTCCCATGCAGGTATTGGTGATCTCCTTGGAGGCCTTAAGTTTTTGGCTCCTCTGAGGTACTGCCTTAATAAAGGATGAGAAAAGATTGGTGGCTCTGTATTGTAATGAGCCGAAATTGCAGAGGCATGAACTTTACTTGATGAAAAGGATAGGCCTTTGTCCAGCATCTCAGTTAAGTATTGCAAAATCTGAGGAATATTTGGTATAGCTGTGTCAATTCCTTGTGCCTGGTTCCAAGCACAGAATCTCTTCCATTTTCCATCATAAGATTTTCTGGTACTAGGCCTTCTGGCCTGCAAAATGACATCCATCACAGCTTTAGTGAGAGGCGCATTTTGTATGACTACATTATCCGCCATGCTGCCAGATTTAAGGTCTTTAGCTGGCTGTGCAGGATCTGATTGTTTTGCTGGGATAGCAGATGAGGCATTTGAGGCAGGGTCCAAGCCGGGCATTGAGACAAGTTCCTTAGGATTGGATACCAGTACTGGCGGGGCCAGTCTGGGGCAATCAGCATCACCTTTGGCTTCTCTTGTCTGACCTTTAGAAGTACCTGGAGGAGAGGCAGTGGAGGAAAGGCATATGCTGGTAAGCTTTTCCAGCTGAAAGATAGGGCATCCACTTTCCATGCTTGTCTGTGATAAGTCCTTGTGCAGAATCTTTTTAGTTGGTAGTTGTGAGGAGAGGCAAATAGATCTATCTCTGGGCATCCCCATTTCCTTGTTATCATGCTGAAGACTTGTGGATCCAATTTCCACTCATGGGGATCCATGAGATTTCTGCTTAGTTCGTCTGCCAGAGTATTTATCTTTCCTGGCAGGAATTGTGCCTGCAGATGTACTTGGTAAGTCAATGCTGTGTACAAAGTCATGGCTAGTCTGCAAAAGGGGTAAGAATGAGTGCCTCCCTGCTTGTTTATATACCACATGAGTGTGGTGTTTTCTGTCTTTATCAGTAGTTGTCCCGGATGAAGTAGGTCCTTGAAGGCCGTCAGGGCATTCTGAATAGCTAGCATCTCTTTCTGATTGATATGTAGATGCATTTGGTTTGTGGACCATGTGCCTTGAATACACCTTCCTGCCATGTGGGCCCCTCAGGCATAATCTGATGCATCCGTTGTTAATGTCTGCCTGGCTGGGGGTAAAGTGAATGGCTGTCCCTTGTTCTGGTGACAAGCCTTCGCCCACCATCGAAAGTCCTGTTGCAGGCAGGGAATGAGGGTAATTATTGTTTCCAGGCTGTGGCAATGTTGAGTCCAAACACTTTTTAGGTACCATTGAAGTTTCCTCATATGCAGTCTCGCATATGGAATTAGTAGAATGCAGGATGTCATGAAGCCCAAAGCCTGCAGAATTTTTCTTGCAGAGAACTGGGCCTTTGTTGCCAACAGGTTGAAATAGGTAGTCAGTTGTCTTTGTTTGTCTGGCGTGAGATAAGCCATCTGGGCAGTTGTATTTAAGCTTGCACCCAGGAATATTATCTCTTGAGAGGGTACTAGTTTTGATTTCTTTTCGTTGACTGTGTACCTTAGGCCTGTTAGAAATCTCTTTACAAAGCCAAATGCTGTAGTAGAATGTCCTTGTTCTCTGCTTGAATGAGGCAGTCGTCCAAGTAAGGATATATATGTATTCCTCTTTGTCTACAGAATGCAATAACTGGTGCCAGGCACTTTGTGAAGACCCTGGGCGCTGTAGATAAGCCAAAAGGCAGTGCAGAGAATTGGTAGTGCATTGAGCCAGCTTTGAATCTGAGGTATCTTCTGCATGTTTGTCTGATTGGGGCATGCAGGTATGCCTCTTTAAGGTCTAAAGAGGCAAGCCAAGCCTTCTTGCCCAGCATGGGTAGAAGTTGCTGTCGAGTCAACATTTTGAATTTTGGAATATCCAAAAATGTGTTTAGAAAAGATAGGTCCAGTATTGGTCTCCAAGTTTTGTCCTTTCTTGGTACCAAGAACAGTCTTGAATAAATGCCTTGTCCCTGCTCTTGCTCTGGTACTTGTTGAATGGCCCTCATGTCCATGAGGGATGAGACTTGCTTTTGTGCCTCTGCCCATTGATTTTTTGGCAGGCCTGGCCAACCATTTGTCCTTGGTAGGGTATGGAGGTGAAACTTGTAGCCTTGTGACACTATGTCTAGGACCCATTTGTCCTGGGTTATTATGCGTCAATTTTAAGAAAAAGTGCTAGTTTTCTCCCGAAAGGTGCTGCCAGAAGATAAGTGCTTGGTGCAGGCAGGGGAAAGTCATTGGGACTGTTTCCTGTATGGCTGTGATTTGTCTTCAACACTTTTGGAGGTAGAAGCACCCCATTGTTTAGGCCTGTACAAACCTTGCGGCTGGGATCTGCCTCTTGGGAGTCTGTATCTGCCCCTTTGTGGTCGGTCTGACATTGGAAAGGACCAATTCTTTGTAGGCCAGTGTCTGCTAAATCTAGGAGGCTGTACCTGTAAGAAATCCTTAACCGTTTGCATAGATTTAGCTTTGTCCTCCATTTTCTTTAACACCTCTTCTGCTTTAACACCAAACAAAGTATCATGCTGTAATGGAGCATCTAATAATTTTGCTTTGAGATGATCAGGCAGATTTTGTTCCTTTAACCAAGCATGCCTCCTGATGATAGAACCCGTAACAGCGGCCCTGCAGGAGGCCTCCAAAGAATCAAAACCACATTGCAAAGTATGCTTTCCAACTTGTTCAACTGCATGCAATAAATCCTGCATTTCTTTGTTTTCCACACATTCAGAATTTATCAACATTTTCTGTTTAAGCCGTGACATAATATATTGCTGATATTTGAGCATATGAAACTGACAATTTAAGGCCCTTATAGCCAAGGTAGCAGAAGTGTAAATCTTTTTCCCCATCTGTCCAATGCCCTAGAATCCCTGTCTGAGGGGGCAGGGTTTTTTGCAGCGGAAGCCCTGACCCCTTTGGGACCCTGAGAGAGAGTTTCTGGGTCAGCAGCAGGGTTTTTGAAAAGGAATTTATGAGAGTCAGGAACCCTGTAGTACCTGTCTGGCTTAACAGGAGCTGGAGGTAAGGAGTCAGGTGTCAGGCTGGACTCTGAAAATACATCATCTGCAATGTCTAACACAGGTGGAATAGCTAGGGGGGCCTGTGTTGTGGTAGTAAAAGGAAGTCTCTGAGTCTTTTCTTAGATTCTGAAAAATCTTGGCTATCCCAGTGAAAATGCTCCCTCATGGTATGCAAGGTTTCTCCAAAAGATTAATCCTCAGGAGGAGAGGCTGAAGGGATAGATTCTTCAGCATCAGAATTCTCATAGGGAGGAAGAGAGTATTCCTGATCAGAAGAGGAATCAGAAGAAATGGAAACCTGATCTGAAGATTCATATTCTGTCTCTTGCCTAGGCCTTTTATCAGGAGGGGGATGGGAACCCCTGATCAAAGTAATTAAGTCTTCGGCCATTTTGAGCATCTGTTTTTTAGGCATGGAGGCCTGTCCATGAGGCTGTTGTACTTGTTTCTTTGTCTTTAAAGGTGCTTTAGTCTTTGCCTTTGAAGCTGAAGTTGTTTTAATGTATAATTGAGTAGGTCTGAAAACACCCTCAGAAGCCTATGCCTGCTCAGCGGCTCTGGACCCATCTGAGGGAATAGTCTCTGAAGGTCCAATACCTTGAGCTTCCAGCAGCCTAGTTGACTCCACGTGGGAGTCGGTAGCGGCCTGCGGATCTAAAGTAGCGGGCGTCAGGGGCTGCGAAGGCGCCTCACTGAGAACCGGCGACTGGCTTAGAAGAAGCCTCGTCATCGGTTTTGGACCTCAGATGCCTGTACTTTTCTTTTTCCTTGCGTTTCTTGTGAATTCCGGTAGTCGGATGGCTATCCGACGACATCGTATAATTAAATCTTCTGCCAAAATAATATAATGCAAAATCGTACCGAGGCTTAATAATGCTCTGGTTAAATCTAGCACAAAACCGACAACTAGCAACATTGTGGTCAGGGCCTAGGCAAGGAATACAATAAGAATGAAAGTCCTTATGAGGTATTTGCTTCCCACAAGAAATACAATTATTAACTTTTTCTGACATCGGTCTGGAGCAAGAAAAAAGTTTCCCCAACGAGGTACTTGGCTTTTAATGAAGACTTCGGATCTGAAATTTGAACACGAAAATCTCAGGAGTCGCCGACCAGCACTTGCGAACTGCTTATGCTTCGGGCACCGCGCGGCAAGAAAGACTGAAGAAAATTGCATCGGCTGCATCTTTTATACCCCTGTCGCACTGACGTCAGGGAAGAGGCGACAGCAACCGACGACGGACCTAGACTTTCGAATTCAGGCCGACTGAGGGTAGCCTGCCAGCAGGATAACCCAAGTGTAATGACTGCAACAGTGAAACACGAAGAACATCTAAGAAAGGATGTAGTCCCTATAGCTATAATCCTTCCAAGGCCTGGAATAAACTCCCACTAGAGATCAGGTCACTACTCAAGCAACTTAGTCAATTCAAGCTAGCCACTAAAGAATACCTGTTAAGCCAATGGACCGGACTCTGTACCCACCCCCCCTTAAACAGTTTATCAACCCTAACTGCACACCTGTATCTTCTCACAACTTATGTAACTTTCTTTAACTTTCTAGACCTTGTTTCACATTAACTTTTCTATCCTAAGCACATTACATACATTCTTATCTGCATAATGTAAGATTTTACACCTGGTAACAAAAAAGAAGTTATGTACTCACCATAAAGTTCCATGTTTGTTGTCCATCTCGCCGTTCATTCTTACAATGATGGGTTTGGAACCGATCCTCGGCTCCAACTCAGCTGAATACTTAGCTGAAAGTCTCAAACCTGGCTCGTGGCAATAAGGTATCCCACAATGCAGTGGTGTAATTCCCCAGATCTTGTTTGCTGCTAATACTGAACAATACGTACACTATATCTACAAACATATACATATAAACATATATCTAAGTCCATACTATATATTCTGGAAGGAGAAACAAGCTGAGACAAAGAGGTAGTGAAAATCGGGTCTATATTAGAACATCGAAGTTTAAAAACTTCGAATGTTCTAATATCGACCCCTATTCAGAAAAAACTGAAAATACCGAAGCAACAGAAAACCAAATTTTTTCCTAAGGAAAGAATTCGGTTGTCCATTTCTGTTGCTTCAGTATTTTCAGTGCTGTGGTGGAAAGTTACGGGTCAGGGTCAGGTAAGTGTGCGATTGAGTGCGGGTTAGGTTAGTTAGGGTTAGGGTATGGATTAGGTATGTGTGCGATTGTGTGGACATGAGGGTTAGGTGAGTTAGGGTTAGGGCATGGGTCAGGTAAGTGTGTGATTGTGTGGACGTGAGGGTTAGGGTGGGGTAGGTTAGTTAGGGTAAGGGCGCGGGTGAGGTGAGTGTGCGATAGTGACTGACCTTAGGGTTAGGGTTTGGGTTAAGGTAAGTGGATAGTTAGTGGTGTGTGTATAGTTTAGTGTAGGGTTAGGAGTAAGATTTTAGGTGTATGTGCGTGGATTGCTGCTTGTTTGGTGTGCTCGTGTTGTGTGTATGTGTTTTGGAACAGCTAATTTTTTCCCTAGGAAAAAATTTGCTGTTCTGCATGTTCAATGTTTTCAGCTTTCACTGAATAGGGGTTGATATTAGAACAATAGAGTTTTGAAACTTCGGTGTTCTAATATAGACCCGTGAAAATCTACTAGGTCTACAAGGAGTCTTTGGCGGGGGGGGGGGGGGGGAGGAGGGAGGATTCATAAAAATGAATGGCGAGATGGACAACAAACATGGAACGTTATGGTGAGTACATAACTTCTTTATGTTATGTTGTCCTATCTCGTCTTCATTCTTATAATGAGGGGACAGTGTTCCTAGCACCTTTACCCTGGGTGGCTCACGTGAGAACACCTTTAAGCATCATGGAACCAAAGGATGCCCTGTCCCTGGAGGCCAAATCCACTTTGTAAAAAGTGATAAAAGTATGTGGGAGTAGACCAAGTAGCTGCTGCACAAATATTATCCATGGGAATTCTGGATTGAAAAGCAAATGACGTAGCCATTGCTCTAGTGGAATGAGCCTTCACTTTGAAAAGTAAATCTTTGTGATTTGAATTACAGACGAATGTAATACAATTTGAAAGTCAACTGGAAAGAGTATTTTTTGAGACTGAGGTTCCTTTTTTTTTTGCGTCAGAGAAGGATACAAATAATTGGTCAGACTTTCTGAAGTCTTTGTTCCTACACATATAGAATCCGAGTTGTCTATGCACGTCCAGTTGATGTAATTTGTACTCTGCCTTGTTGCTATATTAGCAAAGAACACTGGAAGTTCTATGGATTGGTTTATGTTGTTGGGAGAAGAGACTTTAGGTAGAAAGGATGGGTCTGTATGTAAGGATAGCCTATCCTTATGAAAAATCAAATATGGTGGTTTAATAGAAAGAGCTTGCAACTCTGACACTCTTCTAGCAGAAGTTATAGCCACTAGAAACAAGGTCTTCCACGAAAGAAACTTGAGGTCTGCAGATGAAGAGGGCTCAAAGAGGGGTAACATGAGATGAGACAAAACAAAATTTAGATCCCAAGGAGAAAGGGGTTCCTTAAAGGGAGGTCTTAATAAGGAAACACCTCTTAAGTAGGCTCTACACAACCTATGTGACATTAAGTTGGAAGAAGAATCACCAGTGTGAAAATTTGAGATTGCAGCGAGTTGAACCCTGATGGTTGTTGCAGCTGAGCCTTGTTGAAACAGTTCCACCAAAAATTCCAAAATAGAATGAATAGGTGCAGTGAAAGGATCAACATTCCTGTCTTGAGCCCAAAGGGAAAACCTCTTCCATTTACTAGAATGCAGCTTTCTAGTGGAAGCTTTGTGCGAGGACATTAAGATATGTCTAACTGTAGGAGTGAAATTGTGAAGCATGACTAAACTGGAAAGTGGAGCAGCCAAGCTGTTAGCTTTAGGGTGTGGAGAGAAGGATTTAGTTCCCCTAACATATGAGTCAGCAGATCTGGCACTGGGTCCAGAATCTAAAGCTTCTCCTGAAGATGAGGCCAAAGGAAGGGGAACCAAACTTGGCGAGGCCGGTAAGAAGCAATGAGAAGTATCCTGCTACCCGAGCACTGTGCTTTCTGAATTACTGTGGGTAGAAGAGGAAACAGAGGAAAGGCATATGGAAGTCCTGAGGGCCAATCATGAGCAAGAGAGTCTCTCGTTCTCTCCCCCGGAGGGGGGATTAGGGTAAAGTAGTTTCTGCACTTGGCATTCATGGGAGTGGCAAAGAGATCACAGCAAGGCTGTCCCCATGTTTGGAAAATCATTTCTGCCAAATTGTGATGGAGAGACCACTTGTGAGGCATTAGGATTGCTCTACTCAGCTTGTCCACTATCACGTTGGACTTCCCCGGAAAGTGCGTTGCAATTAGAAAGCACTGGGAAGAAACTGACAATTGCCACACTCTTAGGGCTTCTCGACAAAGGGGGTAAGATCTGATTCCCCCCTGCTTATGTACCAAACCACAGACATATTGTCTGACTGTATCACAATAGTCCCTAGAGGGAGAGAGTCTTGAAGTGCTTGCAACGCAAGAAGCACTGCTCCCATCTCTAGAACATTTATATGCAAGTGAGATTCGTTTTCTTGCCATGTACCTTGGACTGTTCTTCCCAGATAATGCCCCCCCCCCCCAATCTGGGAAGCGTCCGTAGTCACTGTAGCTATTGGTTGATGTGGAAAGTACAGTTGTGTACCTACCATAAATGTAGATGTTAGAGTGTATTCACTGTTGCAGTCATTACTCTTGGTTTATCCTGCTGGCAGGCTAACCACAGTCGGCCTGAATTCCAAAGTCCTGGTCCGGCGTCAGTTGCTGTCACCTCTTCCCTGACATCAGAGCGCCAGGGGTATAAAAGATGCAGCCGACGCCATTTTCTTCAGTTTTTCTTGCCCCAGATGTCAGGTGCCCCCAGAAGGGTAGGCTAAGTAGGTTATGCCAATAAACATGCATGCACTAAAGTAAACATTTCCTTCATCTACAAGCAAATACACCACATAGGTTGTATAGAATAGAGAAGTACAGATAAGACCCATCAAATGAAAGGGTGGTGGTGGGAGGGTAACCTGGACTGCAACAGTGAATACACTCGAACATCTACATTTATGGTAGGTACACAACTGTACTATGTTCATCGTGTTTCACTGTTGCAGTCATAACTCTAGGGTTGAATCCCAAAGCTGAGGATGGGTGGCTGGGCTAAACAGGATTAGGAGAGGCTATGAGGCCCTGTAGAACTGCAGTGGCAAAGCCTGCTCTGGATTTAGAGTAGAGAGGTAAGTGGTAGTGCTTTGTAAAAGTGTGCACTGAACTCCAAGTTGCAGCCTCTAAGATTTCTTTGGTTGGTACTCCTCTGAGGAAGGCTGCCGAAGTGGCTGCTGCTCTGGTAGAATGTGGCCTAATGCCCTTAGGCACTGATTTGCCATGCTGTGAATAGCAGAAACGAATGCAATGGCCTATCCATTTAGAAATAGTCTGCTTTGAGATAGCCTTTCCTTGTGATCCTGCAGCGCATATGCCACTACAAGTTGCTCAGTCTTTCTGAAAGCTTTAGTTCTGTCAAAGTAGAAGCGTAGCTGTCTGTGTATGTCCAAAGAATGCAGAAGTCTCTCACCCTTGTTCTGTGGGTTTGGATAAAAGGTAGGCAAGTGAATGGTTTGGTTAAGGGCCACATTGGACACCACCTTAGGCATAAATGTAGGGTTCGTCCTCAGAGAAACCCTGTTTGGATGGAAAATGATAAAAGGTTCCACAGCCATGAGTGCCTGTAACTCCGAGACTCGTCTTGCAGAGGTTATTGCTAGGAGCAGAACTGTTTTCCAGGATAAGAATTTTATATCAGCCATTGAGGCTGGCTCAAAAGGAGGCAGTGTGAGCTTTTCCAAGACATAATTGAGGTCCCATGCAGGTATTGGTGCTCTCCTTGGAGGTCTTATGTTTTTGGCCCCTCTGAGGTACTGCCTTATTAAAGGATGAGAAAAAATAGGTGGTTCTGTATTGTAATGGGCTGAAATGGCAGAGGCATGAATCTTAATCGATGAAAAGGATAGGCCTCTCAGTTAAGTATTGTAAAATCTGAGGAACATTTGGTACAAACGTGTCAATTCCTTGTTCCTTGTTCCAAGCACAGAATCTCTTCCATTTTTCTGCATAAGATTTTTGGTACTGGGCCGCCTGGCCTCCAAGATAACATCCATGACAGCTTTTGAAAGAGGAGTGTTCTGAATGGCTACATTATCCGCCATGCTGCCAGATTTAAGGTCCTGAGTTGGCTGTGCACGATCTGATTGTTTTGTTGGGTCAGTAAGTGAGAAGTTTGAGGCAATGTCCAGGCTGGACCTTGAGACAAGTTCTTTAGGATTGGGTACCAGTGCTGGCGTGGCCAGTCTGGGGCAATAAGTATCATTTCTGGCTTCTCTTGTCTGACCTTTAGGAGTAACTTGGTGAGGAGAAGCCATGGAGGAAAGGCTAGGTTTTTCCAGCTGAAGGATAAGGCATCCACTTTCCATGCTAGCTTGTGATAAATCCTTGTGCAGAATCTCTGTAATTGGCAGTTGTGAGGGGAGACAAATAGATCTATGTCTGGGCATCCCCATTTCCTTGTTATCATGCTGAAGACTTGTGGATCCAGTTTCCACTCGTGGGGATCCATGAGGTTTCTGCTTAGTTCGTCTGCCAGAGTATTTATTTTTCCTGGCAGGAATTGTGCTTGCAGGTGAACTTGATAAATCAATGCTGTGTCCCACAAAGTCATGGCTTGTCTGCAGAGGGGCTAGGACTGTGTGCCTCCCTGTTTGTTTATGTACCACATGACTATAGTATTGTCCGTCTTTATCAGTAGTTGTCCTGGATGAAGTAGATCCTTGAAAGCTGTCAGGGCATTCTGAACAGCTAGCATCTCTTTTTGATTGATATGAAGATGCATCTGGCTTGCGGGCCAAGTGCCCTGAATACATTTTCCTGCCATGTGGGCCCCCCAGGCATAATCTGATGCATCCATTGTTAGTGTCTGCCTGGCTGTGGGTACAGTGAATGGCTGTCCCTTGTTGTGATGACAGGCCTGTGCCCACCACCGAAACTCCTGTTACAGGCAGGGAATGAGGGTAATTAATGTTTCCAGGCAGTGGCAATGTTGAGTCCAAATACTTTTTAGATACCATTGTAGTTTCCTCATATGCAGTCTGGCATATGGAATTAGCAGAATGCAGGATGCCATGAAGCCCAAAGCCTGCAGGATTTTCCTTGCAGATAATTGGGTCTTTGTTGCCAACATTTTGAAGTAAGAAGTCAGTTGCCTTTGTTAGTCTGGCGTGAGATAAGCCATCTGGGCAGTTGTATTTAAGCTTGCACCCAGGAATATTATCTCTTGTGAGGGTACTAGTTTTGATTTCTTTTCGTTTACTGTATACCCTAAACAAATTAGTAATCATTTTGCAAACGCCAGATGCTTTAGTAGAATGTCTTTGTTCTCTGCTTGAATAAGGCAGTGGTCCAAGTAAGGGTATATTTGAATTCCTCTTTGTCTGCAAAATGCAATTACTGGTGCCAGGCATTTTGTGAAGACCCTGGGCGCAGTAGATAAGCCAAAGGGCAGTGCAGAGAATTGTTAGTGCATTGAGCCAGCTATGAATCTGAGGTATCTTCTGCAAGATTGTCTGATTGGGACATGCCTCTTTTAGGTCCAAAGTTACGAGTCAAGCCTTCTTGCCCAGCATGGGCAGTAGCTGCTGCAGAGTCAACATTTTGAATTTTGGAACATCCAGAAATGTGTTTAGTATAGACAGGTCCAATATTGGTCTCCAGGGTTTGTCCTTTCTGGGCACCAAGAAAAGTCTTGAGTAAAATGCTTGACCCTGCTCTTGTTGTGGTACTTGCTGAATGGCCCTCATGTCCATGAGGGATGAAACTTGCTTTTGTGCCTATACCCATTGATTGTGTGGCAGGTCTGGCATACCTTTTGCCCTTGGCAGGGTGTGAAAGTGGAACCTGTAGCCCTGAGACACTATGTTCAAGACCCTTTTGTCCTGGGTAATTATGTACCAATTTGGTGAAAAAAGTGCTAGCTTTCCCCCTAAGGGGGCTGCCAAAAGATAAGTGCTTGGATCTGGCCGAGGAAAGTCATTGGGACTGTTTCTTGTATGGCTGTGATTTGTCTTCTCCGCTTTTGGAGGTAAAAGCACCCCATTGTTTAGGCCTGTATGAGCCTTGGGGCTGAGATCTGCCTCTGGGGCGTCTGTATCTGCCTCTTTGTGGCCTGTCTGACACTGGAAAGGACCAATTTTTTGTAGGCCAGTTCCTAATAAATCTGGGTGGCTGTACCTGTAAGAAATCCTTAACTTTCTGCATGGATTTCGCTTTATCCTCCATTTTCTTCAACACCTCTTCTGCCTTAACATCAAACAAAGTATCATGCTGTAATGGGGCATCCAACAATTTTGCTTTAACATGATCAGGTAGATTCTGTTCCTTTAACCAAGCATGCCTTCTAATGACAGAACCCATAACAGCGGCCCTGCAAGAGGCCTCCAGTGAATCAAAACCACATTGCAAAGTATGCTTTCCCACTTGTCCAGCTGCATGCAATAAATCCTGCATTTCCTTGTTATCTGAACATTCAGAATTTGTCAACATTTTCTGTTTAAGCAGTGACATTAAGTATTGCTGACATTTAAGCATATGAAACTGACAATTTAAAGCCATTACAGCCAAGGTAGCAGAAGTGTAAACTTTTTTCCCCCATCTGTCCAGTGCCCTAGAATCCCTATCAGAGGGGACAGGGTTTTTTGCAGTGGAAGCCTTGACCCCTTTGGGACCCTGAGATAGAGTTTCTGGGTCAGCAGCAGGGTTTTTATATAGAAATTTCTGAGAGTCTGGAACCCTCTAATATCTGTCTGGCTTAGCAGGTGCAGGGGGTAAAGAGTCAGGAGACAGGCTGGACTCTGAAAATACATCATCTACAATGTCTAGTACAGGTGGAATAGCAAGAGGTCTGTGCTGAGTTAGTAACAGAAAGTCTCTGAGCCTTTTCTTAGATTCTGAGTAATCTTTGCTCTCCCAGTGAAAATACTCCCTCATGGTATGCAGGGTTTCCCCAAAAGAATAATCCTCAGGAAGAGAGGCTGAAGGAATAGATTCTTCAGCATCAGAATCCTCATAGGGAGGAATAGCGTATCCCTGTTCAGAAGAGGAATCAGAGGAAATTGAAACCTGATCACAAGAGTCATATTCTGTCTCTTGCCTAGGCCTCTTATCAGGAGGGGGGTGGGAACCCCTGATCAAAGTAATTAGGTCTTCGGCCATTTTAAGCATCTGTTTCTTAGGCATGGAAGTCTGTCCAGGAGACTGCTGTACCCGTTTCTTTGTCTTTAGAGCTGTTTTAGTCTTTGTCTTTGAAGCTGAGGTTGGCTTGACATATAATTGTGTAGGACTGACAACACCATCAGAAGCCGATGCCTGCCCCATCTGAGGGAATAGTTTCCGAGGGTCCAATACCTTGAGTATCCAGATGCCTAGTTGGCTCCACGTGAGAGTCGGAAGTGGCCTGTGGCTGTGAGGTAGCGGGCGTCAGGGGCTGCGAAAGCACCTCACTGAGAACCGGCGACTGGCCTAGTGGGGGCCTCGTCAGTTTTGGATCTCGGATGCCTGTCCTTTTCCTTGTGCTTTTTATAAACTCCGGTCGTCGGCTGTTCCGATGGCATTATATAATTAAACCTTCGGCCAAAGTAATGAAAGGTAAAATCGTACCAATGCTTAATAGTGTGTTGGTTAAATCTAGCACAAAACCAAGAGCTAGCAACGTCGTGATCAGGGCCTAGGCAAGGAATACAGCAAGAATGAAAATCCTTATGAGGTATTTGCTTCCCACAAGAAATACAATTGTTAACTTTTTCTGACATCAGTCTGGAGCAAGAAAAAAGTTTCCCCAACAGGGTACTTAGCTTTAATGAAGACTTCAGATCTGAAATTCGATTGTGAAAATCTCAGGAGTCGGCCGACCGGCACTTGCGAACTGCTTTTGCTTCGGGCACCGCGCAGCAAGAAAGACTGGAGAAAATGGCATCGGCTGCATCTTTTATACCCCTGGTGCACTGACGTCAGGGAAGAGGCGACAGCAACTGACGCCGGACCAGGGCTTTGGAATTCAAGCCGACTGTGGGTAGCCTGCCAGCAGGATAACCCAAGAGTAATGACTACAACAGTGGAACACGATGAACATCAAAAGGTCTGCCCATTGTCACATGAGTGGAGTGTATCCACCATCTTAAGTCATTCTTGCAAGATTCCATTATTCTAATCAGATGAAACATCGGAAGCTCTTGAAGTGACCATTGGGAGAACAATAGCCATTGAAGGATCCTCATTGTGCATTCTGGCAAGAGGGACCAGTGTAATTGTGGAGGCCATTGTTCCTTGTAATCTTAGGATTATCTTTGCTTTCACTTTGGTCTTGGGAAGGAGGTGAAGTATCTGCTGTCTGAGTGCTATAACTCTTTCTGTTGGAAGAAATGCTACCATAGATGAAGTGGCTAAATCTGCACCAATTAATGTAATATGCGGACAGGGCAACAAGGCAGATTTTTGAAAGTTTACTGTAATGCCCAGCTGATTGCAGATATCCAAAGTTAGGTCCCTGACTTGTAGGAGTAGATGCTTGGTGGTGGCAGATAGGAGTCAGTCGTCTACACAGGGAAACACCCGGAATCCTAGACATCTCAGGTGAGCCGTGACTACTACCATACATTTGGTGAACACTCTGGAGGCTGTAGTAAGACCAAAGGGCAGAGCTCTGAACTGGTAATGGTTGGCTCCCAGCCGGAAGCGTAAGTACCTTTTTGATGTCCTGTCCATTTTTATGTGGTAGTAAGCATCTTGAAGGTCTATCAAGCACATCCAGTTGTCTTTCCCTAAAAAGAGAAGTGTGGGAAATTGGCCCTATTTAAACCTGTAAGCGGGACTACAGCCCATAACCAGTTGGAGCTCACCACTCTAGGCACCATGGCTGGAGTAAGAGAAGGTGTTCACTTTCGTGCGCAAAGCTGGGGCATTCTGGAGTCTAGGGTCATGGTTGGACTCCTTGCTGAAAAACATGATTTGAGACTGCTGCAGGGAGAGTACCAGGGCTCAGAATATAAAGTGGAGGCCTGGGACCGTCTTGCCCGTGAACTCACCAGTGCCACTGGGATCCCTCGGACTGGTGAGCAGGTTCGGCATCACTATGCTGATCTCAAGCGGAAAAACCGGGACCTTCTGGACCAGTGAGAACAAGACGCTCGGGCAGGGAATGTCACAGTAGTGTGTAAGTATCAGTATCAATTGCTGTTTAAGATAGTCCAGGCTGTGTATGTGATGGATAAGTAGTCACAAAATGTTAATCTGTCTCCTGTACAGCTGCAGCTGAGAGGGCTTCGAACGTGGAGGAACATGGCAGCAGGTTGCAAAGGCTGCGCCACAAGGCTGGTGAGTACTGATCTAGCTGGTAGTATAATCGAAAGTAGTAGAATATCACCCATCAGTGCTGTAATCTGTGTATTGTTTGAACTGAATAAAACTGAAATTACCACAGATTATGCTAGTGATATACATAAAACAGTGATAACCTGTTAATAAAACTATACAACTCCGGACTGTTGTGTTTTACTTGCAACGTGTTAGTAGGAATTGGAAATGTGTATAGCTTTTGCACAGCAAATATGGCTCTGATTGCATTAAGTGTCTGAGGTTCATGTGGCAACAGTCAAGTCTTGTACAACAGATAAAGCATAACAAAGTTCCCCTGCACTATGATCGGATAGCTGAATATTAAAAATGCTTGCTAACCCTTGTTTCCTGTAAAGTAATATCTGAAAGTGTGAGTACACAGTAGAACAACTGTCTGCCATGCAGGAATGTCAGAAGTACAAAGTTAGATTGGCCAAATCACAGACTAATAGGTAGAAAACACTCGCAAGAAATTGCAGTTCCTTGACAGTTTGTTCTGATAAACATCAGCATTGTGACTACTTTTTGAACAAACTGGCAGGGTTTGAATCCCAGGGGTGGTACTAAGCTGTCTGTATATTTTCACACAAGAATATGTGAGTATTGTTACAAACAGTCAGGTAGTGTAAACATGCATTTTCCCATAACTGCGGTAGGTAAGGCACACTGGATATTAACCATAGGATGTGTCTCTTATACACTGTGTAGAACACACACACTGGCCAGCCCCAAAGCTGCAGATGACAGCAAGAGAAGTACATAGACCATGTAGTTTTCCCCCAAAAAAAGTCCCTCAGGTGTCACTCCATCATGGCTATTGGTCACTGTCCCCAGCACCCATGGTGCTGTACAAAAATGAAGGTGGACTATGACATTAGCACACACACACAGTATGACTGCACATATCAAAGCCGAACCCTGTTAATCTGCAGAAACAGAAGTCAGGTAGTGTTAACCCAATTTTTTCCACAGGTCTGGCAGGTAAGTACAGCTGTATATTAGGTGTATGAAGTTTGAATGGATAACTGCGTACAACACCCACTAGCCAACTCCAAGCCTATAGGCAGCTGTAATTTCAGATCATATCTGGAGAGCACTGAGTAGACTATAATGTACAGAACAGGTGTGAGCAATGTAATAACAAATAGTTGCTCATTTCTCTGTCTCACCCCCACCCTATCTGCAACAATAATACAACCACAAAAACAAATGGTATATTTTAACAAACCTACTGTTGAGACATGTTCCCCCATTGTTATACCAATATTTCAATGTCTGTTTACTGCTGTTCCCTGTTGAAATTAAATCAGTGGTGCCCTGTTGCTATCAATGTAACATGCATGCTGCTGTAATATCCACTGTGGTTCCATATCTGCATGTGTTCTGTTTGCTATGCAACTGATTGAAAATTGTGTTATGGTGTCTATTGGAACACCCATGCATGCTGTTATAACTAATCCTGGCATTGTATTGTTCATAACTAACCAACACATGTTGTAGACTGTCAACACCCTAGTTCATCTGGGAAGGACGATCCCAGCGGATCTGCCTGTCCTGCCTCATCTAACCATGGCACCAGGCCCCAGCACATCTGGGATCCACCTCAGATCTTCCTCATCCACTGGTCCTGCACCACCCATGGGTGGAACTGCTTCACGGGATGGGGTTCATCCCCCCCTCGAAGCGGGTGCGGACAGGAGCCCGTCACCCAATGTCAGGTCCGAGGTCTGGTGCGTAGGGAGATGCAAAAGGAGTTTGCAGCTCAGCTACGCCAGCTTGAGGGCCACATGGCATATCTTGAGTGTCAGCCTGCCCCTCCTGCTCAGCCCCTAGCACAGCCACTTTTGGGGCGGTGAAGGTGCAGTGTTGATTGCCCATGGGTGGGGACCTCAGTCTCACTGTATCCATTTGTGGGCTCATGTGCCTATGATTCCCAACCACCCTCCCCGTCAAAGTGTTCACCCCCCACGTGTCATACACTGCCCCTGTTTGCTGTCTTGTCTGTTTTCCTACCCAACTTCCCTCCCCACATATATCTACTATCCTTCCCTAACAACCCACTATCACCTTAAAAAAAAAAAATGGCAATCTGTTCCTACAAAAAAATTATGCCCCCATACATTGCTGTCAATTTTGCAGACGTGTCCACTGGACACATGTAATGTTGTCCAATTGCCTAAACACCACATTACTGTTGTCCTCACTCCTACAAATTCAATACATATGCACAGCTGTTGCTGTAGGAGAAATGGACAGTATGGACCTTCCCTACCCCGTCCTGCACATCCCTATCCATCTTTCATCTGTTTTTTCCCTCTGCATGCCCCTTTTTTCACCACTTTCCTATCACCCCTTTTTCTTTTCTTTCAAAGAAATTAGCGTGGGGGTTAGCGGTAGTAAGCGAAGCTAAAATGGAGTAACTGTATGTTAGCAACTCTTAACTTCATGGAAGCCCACTTAAAGCCGCTTTAAAGTGCCTTAATCATCCTCTCACCATCAGCCGCTGTTGTGGCCTGCAACAAAACTAATCAGCCCTGCCAAGTCTTGAACCCAAGACACTTTACACTACAGTCAGCAACCA
Organism: Protopterus annectens; assembly: GCF_019279795.1. Taxonomy (NCBI): domain Eukaryota; kingdom Metazoa; phylum Chordata; order Ceratodontiformes; family Protopteridae; genus Protopterus; species Protopterus annectens. The sequence goes on from NC_056728.1 coordinate 855,720,955, forward strand.
TACCACTGCACCATCTGAGTTCTACAAGTTGCTAATGATTTGCCCAACTTAACATGCAGTCTGGTCTTCTATACACTAATGAAAAAGCTAGCAGCCCCAGGTCTTGAACCCAGAACCCTATACACTGCAGTCAGAGACCATTCCACTACACCACCTGAGCTGCATAACCTATGCTTGTTTAGTCAAACTTAACATTCAACAGAGCGCCTATATGTTTAACTGTGTATTACCATTGCTGAGCAGCATGCAAACTAGTCGACATATGCTCAAACACAGAATAGGCAAACAGTAGTTATCATACCTAACCAGATTTGCGCATTGGTAAGCACCGCTAAGACAAGTCCACACAGTTTAAATGCCTGTATGTTCAACAGTGTGTTCGCTCCATGTAGCTTCTCTTAAAGCTGCTTTAAAGTGCCTTAACCCTCCCTCAATGAGCCCTTGTTCTGCCCAGCAACAAAATAAACAGCCTTTGCCAGTTTTGAACCCAGCAACATGTACACCATAGTCACAGCACGTAACCATTAAGCCATGTAAGCTGTAAGAGTTCAGGATGATTTCATGAACATATCTTGCAGGACAATCACTGTACTAAAGGGAATGTATATTGTGGAAGCAGTAAACATTCAAATAAGATATATACGCACTTATATAAATATAAATATAAATCATATATATATATATATATATATATATATATATATATATATATATATATATATATATATATACACATACAATACATACACACACCTATATATATATATATATATATATATATATATATATATATATATATATATATATATATATATATATATATATATATATATATATATATATATATATATATATATATATTACATTACACACACAAACACACACACACATATATAAATATATTGATGTGTGTAAACATATATCTGTGAATGTTTGCTCTGTATATGTGTATTTACATATATACATAAATAAACAACACACTTGCAGATAAATACTGGAAAGCCTAGCAAGCACCACAGTACAATGGCTGTGTGGATAGATAATATCCCCATGAGAGTCACACAATACCCTACATATCCTGTGACAAGTCATACTGTAGATAGAATGCTGGGGTGGTATGGGACATTCATCTGCTGACCCCACACATACCCAGTCCAAATAACAAGTACACACTCTGCCACCACAACATAATCATGATAGGCCTTACACAGTGGCCAGACATACAGCAATCTCTTAGGCAAGTAACTGAAATGACTAAAGAGAGCACAATGAAACCCAAACAGCCAGTAATCCTACAGCTGCCACCTTATCAAACGGCCAGAGTGTGATATGTTTGCACAAATGAGAATGTTGCATTAAAAAACACACAACACCACCGTTTTCCAAAAAAAAAGGTTCATTTCTGTCCTATTTCAGTTGTTTATGCCATGTGTTACAGCATGTAGGTGTGTAAAATACAACACAATTGAATTATGCAAATATTAAAGGAAACATAGGATACATTCTTGCTCCTACCATCTCAGGACATTTTCCAATCGTCAGAATTGTTGTCAGCAGTACCATATCTCTCAACCTGTTATAGGCAAAAATATGGACAAAGCATAACATGATGGTGGACAAACAGGGACTGATTATATTCTCTTACAATCTCAGAAAGCTGACAGAATACTATAGGTTTTGCAGTAGCATTACTTTTCTGAAGGATGTGGAGTCTTACAGTCAAATGTTTGTCATCATTGAAAGAGTCCAATCCTCAGCTTTTTGCCAGAAAGGAACCTAATTAAGGAGGAACACACAAAAGTTATGATGCCAACATCTGGACATTATGGAAAAATGTGCACAGTTGCGGGTTATGAGTAGGCCACGACTGGCCAAACAATGACCTTGCCTTGCACAGAGGGACAGGTGGTAACCAAAGTAAGCCAAAGAATCAGACACTGATATCATGGCAAAAGCCTTCAAGTAGTACAACAGTACAAAACACACTTGCCTTGAATACAAAAATCAATCAACACTCAATTACATAATTAAGCCAACAGCCTCCAATTACACTCCTCAGTTAACCACCTAGTGGGGAAAGTATCAAATGTTACAATGTAAATTGATCCTTTACATAACAATGCTTCACTTAAAACTGGTCTATCAAACTGACAAACAGAGTGTGTGCCAAACAGTAACCTCTAACCCACCACTGTCCCCATCACCATAGTATCAGAAAGTACAGCTACAAACTTTTTATGTTTTTATTAGTAATATCTCTCAAATGAACTAAGAGCCTGAGAGTCAAACATGTACCTCCCACTAAAATGTGTTACTTGGGTATATAACAGTGCTTACTATACAGTGACCTCTTGACTGTACACAGTCACACATGTTGTCTAGACTATGGCCCATATTTATGGCCCCTACCCCACAACACAAGTGGGAGTCCACAACATCACTGGGATGAGAGCAGGAATGTCAACACTAAATAATGATAGCCCATACCTATCAACCTCTTACTGCATGACATCTGGACAAAGCCTGGCATACAAGTGGAAGACAGAGCCAAACACAGGGCCATATTTGATATATTGCACCATACACTGTGAAAGTTGCTGGTGTTACAGGATTGTTTGCAACATATCCTTCCTGAGGGATATGAAGTCACAAACACTAATGCAGGTTTCCAGTTACTGATAGCAGTCAGCAGAATATGGTAATTATTTGTCAAGGACAACACCTGTTTGGGGAACACACTAAACATAGCGGCCCAAACCCTGGCCATTATGTGGATAGCCCTACAGCTGAGAGCTATGCAGACAAGTAAATTTGTTAGACTGCAAGCTATGCGAAACTAGCATGTATACACAAAACCTGTTAAACTAGCAGTATTCAAAGCATATAACAATGATATTCACACTCTGTCCCTACGTCTGGAACCTTACATAAACCTGTAGTTGGCCTATGTCCACATGTCATGTTGTAAGATATAGTCTCACCTGCTGTTTGTAACACTGCTGGCCATACACAAAGGTTGTATTCCTTATAGGCAAGGTAAAAGGACAACGACCACAGGAAGTACATATTTATAGGGGTGGGTTACCATGACATTGGCTATTGGAGGAACTGCACAGCTGCAATGCATGCAATTAGCGAGTGGGGAACACCGACTGGTGCACAAGCCATCACCTGGTAATAACCATCACCTACAAAAGCCATGCTGTCACTGGATCAAACCCACTCGATCCCTGTACTAGAGAGAGAGAGAGAGAGAGAGAGAGAGAGAGAGAGAGAATGACACAGACTGAGACAACAACCAAACCAAAACACTTAGGCTTGAATATACAACAACCCCCCCTAAAGAAAAGGTATGTGAAACATTTAAACATGTAATTTAATGCATTACTTGGTCTAACAATGGGGCAGTTGAGTTTGGAAAATGTATATGTGCCAGCAAAATTTGCTGTACTGATGTCCTGCTGTACAGCTGCTAAGGCCTTAGCATCTGGCTCTGTCTGCAGTGGGAGACATCACAGCCATACCTGTCAACTGTACCAATCTTCACAGAATGTCCAGATTTTGAAATCAGACTGTTATGTCTGTTCCTCTTGACATCTCTACCTGTCCGACAAATAGCTGAGGAATGAAGTTATGAAGTAATGACAAACGCTTAAGACTACACATCCTTCATAACAGTCACAATAATGCAAAATGTATTATTCTAAAAACTTCTTAACTCTATAACAGCAACATGTACGATATGTCCCTATTTACCCCCCATAATGCTAGGCTTTGTCCACATGCGATGCTCTAAGAGTTTGAGAGGTGGCATCACAGCTCAGGAGTCTGACTCACCCTGGGAAAGGACAGCTCACATTTGCCAACCACTAGAGTGTCTGTCAAACAGTTGTGACTGTGCCACTGCTAGGCCAGTTAATGGGATGTTGTCCATATCCATGTGTTACCTGTGAATATGAGTATGATGTATGTTTGTTTTGGAAAGCTAAGAGACATATATAGGCCATGTGGATAGTACAGTACTGTTGCAGATGTGTGCCGAACTGCATGTGATATCTTGAATTAATAACATTCAACTGTACAGTGTTCTGCTGGACAATAAGCACATTTGTGACTGATATCTGTAGACACACACACATATACCTGACCTATGTTGGCCAAACCAGTGGCAAGTCTTCCAGCAATGACAATGTAATACAAAAGTGCAGTTATGACTGTTGGACATCTTCCAGGTTTTCACAGTGGTGTCAAAGGCTAATGTGCAATCAACTTAAATATGTATGCTGCAGCTAGAGTAATATGGTATCAATACTGATGTTACTTTTTTCAACCACTGATGTGGATCTTTGTCCTGAAGTCTTGTGGGTATAACCGGCTGAGAAGTATGACTGATTAGCAAGACTGTGAATACAGTGTGCCATACTAACACAGAACACAAATGTATACCAGGTATCCCCTGGGCACATGTATGTATGTGTATGCCCAGCTGGAAGGTACAAAAAGTACAGTTGTGTACACTTACCATAAATGTAGATGTTAAGGAGTGTGTTCACTGTTGCAGTCATCACACTTGGGTTATCCTGCCAGGGGTAGCCCTCAGTCGACCGAATACCAGAGGCTTAGTTTTTCCTGCATCGGTTGCTATCACTCCAGGACTGACTTAATTAGTGGCATAAAATCAGGCAGCCGACACCATTACATCAGGTTTTCTTGCCCCAAATGTCAGGAGGCCCCCAAATAGGGAGCTAGGTTTTGGTGGAAGAACTCCACCAGTAGAAAGTAAATACCAAAAACCGTTGTAGAGAGTGAGGAAGAGAGAGAGTGAGAGAGACAAAGGGGGATGGTGGGTGGCAAACCAGGACTGCAACAGTGAATACACTCAAACATCTACATTTATGGTACGTGTACACAACTGTACTATGTTCTTCGTGTTTCACTGTTGTAGTCATCACACTTAGGTTGATTCCCAAAGCTGAAGTAAAGGATGGAGGGCAGTCAAGAAGTGGTGGGGCTGGCTAGTATGGCCTGCAAGATTGCGGTTGCAAAGCCTGCCCTAAATTTGGAAAAGACAGGCAGGTGGCAATGCTTGGTGACTGTATGAACAGAACTCCATGTTGCAACCTCCAGGATGTCCCTGGTAGGGCTCTGAGGAAAGCTGCAGAAGTGGAGGTTGCCCTTGTAGAATGTGTCCTGACCCCCTGTGGGGGTGGTTTCCTGTGGTGCTTGTAACATAAATGAATACAGTGTGCTATCCATTTGGAGACGGTTTGTTTGGATATGTCCTTGTCCTCCACCCCTGCTGCAAAGCTGACTAGCAACTGGTCAGTTTTCCCAAAGGGCTTAGTCCTATCCAGGTAGAATCTAAGTTGTCTGTGTACATCTAAAAAGAGTGCAGAATCCTTTCCCCCTTAGTTTGAGGCTTAGGGAAAATAGTGGGCAAATGAACAGATTGCTTGAGAGCCACAATGGACACCACTTTAGGCATGAAGGTTGGGTTAGTCCTGAGGGAGACCCTGTCAGCATGAAAAATGATAAAAGGCTCCACAGTCATTAGTGCTTCTAGCTGTGAAACTCTTCTAGCTGAAGTGATGCCCAGAAGCAAGGCTGTTTTTCAAGACAGGAATGTTAACTCTGCTGAAGCTACAGGCTCAAAGTGGGGTAGTGTGAGCTCTTCCAACAAAGAGAAGTTCCCAAGCTGGGGTAGGAGCTCTTCTGGGTGGCCTTAAATTGTTAGCCCCTCTTAGGAACTGTTTGATGAGAGGGTGAGAAAAGAGATGTGGCTCTGTGCTGTAATGAGCAGAGATGGCAGAGGCATGAATTTCAATAGAAGGGAAGGATAGGCCCCTGTGAAGTAGGTCTGCTAGGTAATCCAGGATGAGAGATAGGGAGGGCTGTCCTGTATCAGCTCCCTTAGCCTGAATCCAAGTGCAATACCTTTTCCACTTGTCAGCATAGAATTTTCAAGTGCTGGGGCATCTGGCCTCACATACAATGTCCAGGACTTGCTCGTTTAGGCTGGCAACTGGAGGAGAGGTCAGAGAATAAGCCAGGCTGCCAGGTTCAGAGTCTGCAATTGTGGATGCATGAACTCTCCATTCTGCTGGGTCAGGAGAATGGGAATCTGAGGAAGGTGCTATGGAGGCAGGGATGGCAGACTGAGCAGCAGTGTGTACCAGTGCTGGCATGGCCAGTATGGGGCAATCAAGATTGTTCTTCATTTTTCCTCCCTTATTTTGAGTAGTACCCTTGTGAGTAGAGGTGGGGGGGGGGTGTATAGATCAAGAGGTTTGCCCATTGGAAGGATAGGGTATCCACTTTCCAGGCCTTGCTGTGAGGTTCCCTGGTGCAGAATTTGCTGAGCTGGTGACTGTTGTGGGAGGCAAATAGTTTCACCTTCGAGGTGTCCCAATTCTGGGTTACAATATTGAAGATGCTGTGGTCTAGCTGCCACTTGTGTGGGTCTAGGAGTTTTCTGCTTAAGTTGTCTGCCAGAGAGTTTTGTGAGCCTGGCAGGAATTGTGCTAGCAGGTAAATTTGCATGGCTATAACTGTGTGCCAAAGGGTCATGGCTAGCATGCAGAGGGAATAGAAGTGAGTTTCACCCTGCTTGTTGATGCACCACATCACTGTGGTGTTGTGTTTTGATCAGTAGAGGCCCCGAGTATAGTTAGGGTCTGAAAGCTGTCACAGCGTGCTGAACAGCTAGCATCTCTTTTTGGTTGATGTGCAGATGCATTTGATTTGGGCAACAATGGCCCTGAATGCACCTGCCATCCAGGTGTGCACCCCAGGCACAATCTGATGCATTTGTGGTTAGGGTTTGGGTGGCATAGGGTTGTAAAAACAGAAGGCCCTTATTGTGGTTGCATACCGCTGCCCACCAAAGAAAATCTTTCCTTAGACAAGGTATCATAGGTATGATAGTTTCCAGGTCCTGAGAGTGTTGACACCAAAGTCATTTTAAGTACCACTGAAGTTTTCTCATATGCAGTCTGGCATATGGAATGAGTAGAATGCAGGATGCCATGAACCCTAGAGCTTGCAGGATTTTCCTTGTGGATAACTGGGTTCTGGTGGCTAGTTGAGAGAAGTAGCCTATCAGATAGGATTGTTTTTCTAGAGTAAGGAATGCCATCTGAGATGCTGTGTCCAGGCTTGCTCCCAGGAATACAATTTTTTGAGTGGAGGACTAGTTTGGATTTCTTTTCATTTATAGTGTACCCTAGGGAGGTCAGTAGGTCATTTGCAAAGGTCAGGTGCTGTAATAGCTTTTCCTGTCTGCATGAATCAGGCAGTTGTCTCGGTAAGGATAAATTTAAATATTCTTTTGTCTGCAAAAAGCAATGGCAGGAGCTAGGCATTTTGTGAAAACTCTGGCAGCAGTGGATAAGCCAAAGGGAAGCGCAGAGAACTGAAAGTGCATAGATCCTGCCCTGAAACATAGATATTGCCTGCAAGAATCCCTGATTGGGATGTGAAGATAGGCCTCTTTTAGGTCTATGGTGGCTAACCAAGCATCTTTGGATAGCATAGGAAGAAGCTGCTAGAGGGTGAGCATTTTGAATTTTGGTATCACCAGGAAAGTATTTAGAATTGATAGATCGAGGATTGGGCGCCAGGTGCCCTCTTTTCTGGGTACCAGGAAGAGCCTGGAATACAAACCTTGGCCTATCTGGTCTGCAGGAACAGGCTGAATTGTCCTCATAGAGAGCAGTGAATGGACTTAGTTTTGTGCCTCTGCCCACTGGTTTGGAGGAAGACTTGGGAACCCTTTTGGGGTTGGCAGTGAGTGGAAATAAAATTTGTATCCCTGGGACACTATGTTGACAACCCATCGGTCGTTGGTGATGTAAGCCCAGTTTTTTGCATGAGAGGAGAGTTTTCCTCCTATGGGCACAAGCAGGTGGGCAGAGGTAAGGGGAGGCATTGTAAAGTCATTGTTAGTTCTTTCCATAACGGGGTGGCTTAGCACTCCCTGTTTTTGAAGTGGAGGAACTCCATTGCTTACATCTCTGCATTCCCTGGGACTGCTGTCTGGGGGGGGTCTGCTTCCCCTAGGTCATGTCTGAGCTGGCCTTGAGGTGGCTGGAAAGGCCCAGTGCTTTGAGGGGCAATGCCTACTGAACCTTGGAGGCTGGCCTTGCAAGAAGTCTTTAACTGTCTGCATAGATTTAGTTTTTTCTTCCATCTTTTTTAAGACCTCTTCTGCCTTGGTGCCAAACAAATTGTCTTTGTGCAATGGTCCATCCAATAGTTTTGATTTGACATGGTCTGGCAAGGTTTGTTCCTTATGCCAAGCATGCCTTCTAAGTACAGAACCGGTGACTGCTGCCCTACAAGATGCTTCTAGGGTGTCAAAGCCACATTGCAAGGTGTGCTTAGTAACTTGGTTTGCAGAATGCATAAGCTCCTGTAATTCTTTACTTTCTGCACAAGCAGGAAAGGTAGATAATTTCTGTTTGAGGAGTTCCATGGTATGTTACTGGTATTTCAACATGTGAAACTGAAAATTTAGTACTCTAATGGCAAGAGTTGCAGAGGTGTATACTTTTTTACCCCATCTGTCTAAAGCTCGAGAATCCCTGTCCAAAGGGATGGGATCCTTGGCTGTGTCTGCTTTTATTCCTTTGGGTCCCTGGGAGATGACCTCTGGGTCCGCAGTAGGATTTTTTTTTAAAGAAATTTGTGTGAGTGAGGGACTCTAATACCAGTCAGGTTTCCTGGGAGCAGGTGTAGGGTGTCAGGAGTTAAACTGGATTCCATGAAAACATCATCCACAACATCCAGGATAGAAGGGATAGCTAAGGGTCTGTACTGTGGTAAATCTAAAAATTCAACGAGTCTCTTTTTGGACTGAAGATAATCCTGAAATTCCCAATGAAAAGGTTCTCTTCAAGTATGCAGGTATGCAGGGTTTCATCAAAAGAAAAATCCTGTGGAGGAGAGGCAGAGGGGATGAATTCCCCTGCATCTGAATCCTCATAAGCAGACAAGGGCATGTCGCCTTCATATTCTGAAACCTCAGAGTCGTTGGACTCCTGGTCAGATAAAGCTACTGGGGACAAGTCTCTTTTTCTTTTAGAAGGGGTAGGCTGTCTTCCCCTAATAAGCATAAGGTCTTCCACCATTTTAAGCATTTGAGATTGAGGCACAGAAGCAGGTGCTTGAGTCTGGGTCATCGGTTTTTTAGGCGTAGTTCATACCCTGGTCCTTAGAAACTCGGTAGTTTTAGAAAGAAGTCATCGGTTTGTGTCGAATATCGGTAATGCGAAGAACTTCCTCGCACGATGGTGCCTGCTCAGTGGCTCCAGACTCATCCAAGGTAGAGACATCTGCTGGATCCTTAGTCAAAGAAGAGTCTTGTGGCATACCGGACTCTGAACAGGTCTCGGTAGCAGCCTGCGAATCCATAGAAGTGGGCATCAGGGGCTGCAAAAGCGCCTGAGTACTGACAAACGGGCGACTAGCTTAACGGAAGTGTCGGTGGCAGTTTTGGACCTGTGCGGTCTGTCTCTGTCTTTATCCTTACGTTTTTTCAGAAGATCGGTAGTCGGATGGCTTACCAAAGACATTTCAGAATACAGAGATCAAGAGCGAAAGTATTTAGCTACAATAAGGGCCCAACTATGTACAGTTCTGGCATTGAACAAGGCACAACACCGAAAACGAGGGATGTCATGGTCTGGGCTTAAATAGGTGATGCAGTAAGAATGGAAATCTTGGTGTGTTATTTGCTTTCCACAGTCAAAAGAATTGTTAATCTTTTCTGACATCAGTTAGAGCAAGAAAAAAGGATCCCAAACAGAGTACTTAGCTTTAGAAGACTTCAACTTCAATTTTGTAAATGAAAAACTCAGGTAGCGGCTGACCGGCACTCGTGCAAACTGCTTCTGCTTCGAGCAACTCGGCAAGAAAGACTGATGCAATGGAGTCAGCTGCCTGATTTTATACCACTGATGATCTGACATTAGTCCTGGAGCAACAGCAACCAACGCAAAAATACAAAGCCTCTGGTATTTGGGCTGACTGAGGGCTACCCCAGTGAGATAACACAAGTGTGATGACTGCAACAGTGAAACATGAAGAACATCTGATACCATGGGTCACAAGCAGTCGGACAAATAGGGTGTACATTTTGCACATGTGTGTAATCGGTGTCGGTGCATACAACAGAAATAAATGTGTACAGCTACTGCTTGTTGCACTGCCCTGACACTGATATGGGTACTACAGTCTGCATGATTATCATGTAGTAATCAGTGAAGTGTTCATCTGTGTTATGACCCATTGCCCATGTCCAACACTAACAGCTACAGCAACACCTATATACAGTGGATATCAAAACGATACACGCCCCTGTTGGAATGCCAGGTTTGTGTGCTGTATGACAATTAAACCACAGATAATCTTTCAAAAATATTCCACACCCCAAATGTAGTAAATAGCCTATACAATTCTATTGTGTGTGCAAACCAAGACAAATGGATTCTGTAGTTATTTCAACAGGTGTTCACACAACATATCACTTTAAGGGTGTGCACACTCATTCAACTGGCTGATTGTACTGATTGTTATTTTACATATGTTTTCACACACCCAATTGTCATGTTTTACATCAAATTGTAAAGGACAGAGGTCACATTAAAGGTGTGAATTTATTTGAAATGAGTTTTTGTGGTGTCATGTTCCAACTGCACAAATACCAGGTATTGTAACAGGGGTGTGTACACTTCATATCCACTGTAGTTATATCCAATCAGCAGTACCTGACCTGTAAATGTAGCCTCCACCAAGGAGAGAGTAATCCCCCTTGGTGGACAGCAGCGATACACAATGCACATAATAGGATGCAATATTGGCTGTACAGGGACACATAGGCACAGCCAGCAACTTAGAACCAAGTCCACCTCTATCTCAGCAAGTATGTATGTTCACAGCTGACATTGTGTAAGGCTGATTATGACTATACATCAGACATATCCACACCACCAAGGACAACTGCAGCAGAGTGTCTCCACATATGTAGTCAGTCTCAGAGGCAACAACACAATTCAACCTGTACTGGGGGTAAAGCTCACTCATACACACATGCCATAGATATAGGCAACATGCATCACACAGGTTAGGTGGAACAGTGCCACCCTGTCCATACAAATTCTATAGGGGATATGCACATCAAATACACTAACCCCCTCATCAATTGTGAACATGTACATAATGCCTACTGAAGGCAACAATAGTAAGTCTTCCTGGGCCATGAGAACATCACTGTCTGCCTCTTACCTGAACTAAGGCATGTGCTCACAGTTCCATCACACACTACAGTCAAACACAGACTTGCCACCATCCACACAACATCCACATGGACAATGGCCACTGTCATCCCTATACACATAAATGAATGGAGAATAGAGGATTATGCAGCTAACTGTGCAACATTGGGTGGAATAAGATAGGTCAGGGCCAGGAGTGTAATGACAGCTGATTATAGGGTTAGGTTGTAGTTTGGAATATTGTCAAGTAATATTTTGTGTTGATGTGCAAGCAGACAACCGTATGAAGTCATGTAACCTTTTCTCCTGTTTATGTCTTCCAACTACCATGCCACGAGGAAGGCTACCAGCCTTTACTTCACTGGAGAATGATGTAATCATTCAGCATCTCATACAGCACTATGATGTCCTGTTCGGATGTGGCACAGAAGTCCTATGTGACTAAGCAGCCCTATGGGAAGAACTAGTCCACAGGGTGAATGATGCTGGACAACAGAACCGGCATTATGATCAGGTCCGTCATCACACCAATGACATTTTGCATCATGCATGGAACTGAGCAGCTGATGTAGCAAGGGAGCGGCTAGCCACAGGTGGGGGTGCAGCCATCCAGCCCCCACTGACACATACGGAACAGCTTCTTCCAGCCTTGGTGCACCCACCCAGCAAACCAACCATGAAGCAGAACCCAGCATTGCTGAAGTGGGTGGTACCCAACCAATGTCTGAGGAGTGTGCAGGTAAGGCCAAAGTGCACATAACTAGAAGAGTGTTGATTTTACATTTCTATTTCTATCTGTAGAGAATCTGCATGCATATATCAGAGAAGATAGTCTGTAGTTGGAGTTTAGTAATACACAGATGTGCACATCTATGATGTTGGGCTGCATACTCTATAGTACTGCTGTATGTTCTGTTAATGTTCTGAAATTCTGCTTTCACCCTGTAGCAATGCCACATGAGTGGCTACTGAAATTACCTCTCTCCCACAACTATGTAGGTCCCTCAGGTATACAACTGCGGCAACAGGCTGTGGTTGGTGAGTATAGGGTTAATTTGTTCATGTTTGCCAATACATCAGCCATGTTAAAGGTCATGCTATATGCCCTGTACACATTTATCACACCTACATATAACGCATGATGTACATGTTCAGTTTTGTTGGTGTTAAGTGCACAGCATCACAGTGGTCACCATGGTGAAGGGTAGGTAGGAGTCCTGCAGTATACCTCAGAACCAGTCAGTGCAAAATGTGTGGACAGAGACAAGCCAAATGGAGGGACAAATGGCTTACGGTAGGGACATGTATGAAATATAACCCTCATACAGTTGATACAACAGTGTACACACCCCTATGATGGTGTCAACTGTTCCTGATATATACAATGACAGAGCACAACACATTCCACAACTTTTACAACCCGTAATGTGCACCTAACATGTGCAATTAACGTATAAAATAGAATCCTACGTTAGGACAACAAACACGGGGTTTACAAACCTTACAACACATTGGAAGCATACGTGTGCACACACTCCAATTAACATATCGTGGAGGCAGCTTGTGATGTACTGACAGCATTCACTCTTCTGCAGTGCACACCTGCCATCTAGTACAGGCCTCTATGTCACACCATGTAATAGTCTGCTGTCCGAGAAGTAAGTCCATGACAATTGGCCAGCTGCTTGCAACATAGGCAGCCATGGCTTGCAGACATCTTCCACGGCATGACATGGATCCCATACCTGAAAGGAAGTAGTGAGGAGTAGGATAAAATAACAATACCACACCACTGTACATTCCATGGCAAACACTGCAGACAGTCATCTAGAGGTGTATTAAATATGGGCAGACAGTGATGTTGACAAGACACAGATGGCCATCCAATACAGATGACAACACATAGTGCAAACTGGTCAGGGAGGCGACCCAGATACATGCAACAACACTGAGGCAGTTGCACAAATGTCTAGGAAGTCCTGCCTGTGTATTACCTGCATCAACAATCACCTGGAGTCTGCCTAAGTGTGCTCTGTGTTAGGTTAAGTAGATGGGAGATGTATCCCACAAGAAACATCATCCAGGCATCCGTACAGGTAGTAAAAGCATGACCACAGGTCTTCCAAAGGGATGTGTTGCAATGTGTAATGGTGTCATAAGACCAAGGCTCAACCCTACAGACAGTAGTCTTAAAGTTACATGTGGTGCACAAGCAGCAGCTCACATCACATCAGGGCCACCATCCCCAACTTGAAGGTTGCTGGTGCCAGTGCACACCTTTACAGTTGCTGTCCATTACCTGAAAGTAGGCCTGTAGACATGGTGGAGTGAATGTGGAACAATGCAAACTAACACTCATGTGTGGGCCACAGTTGTCAGGCATCTGCAATAAGGCTGAGGATGAGGAGGGGTGTCAGCTTCAAATACAACAGTGAACTGAAGCATACATCCAAAGCTAGCTACGAATGGCCATATCTTAACACATTCAAGGTTATGAATTGGCCCACACATAACACACACTCCACAGCAATACTGAAGTCCCTGTGTGACTTCCACGGGTTGTGCACATGAGCTGGCCTTGCAATCTGGCAGAGTTGTGGCACCTTTGTAGGGAATACGGACCTAATTATGCAAAGGCAAGGATATGCCATGCTACTGTGTTCCTTCCAGAAATAGTGACTGCTGTATTTCAGTTAGCAGGTGCTTCAACAAGCCATTGGTTTAAGGGTGTGCACAGTCATGCACCCTCAATATGGTACGCATCTCAGTCCGCATCGCCATGACTGACAGTCATCTGACTCAGGAATGGATTGCATAGGTCATATGTCACATATCAGGTGTGTGTAAAGTTTTTGACTGCAGTAATGTGGCCCCACTACATATCATAGAAGAGGCTGCCATGTCAACAAGGGTGTGTACGTTCCTGAAATCCGCATGAGACTTGGAAGGTCGTCAGTGTACACAGATGTTATTCCACATGCATCAACTGATGATGATGAGATCTGGGAATCAAATGTCAGTCATTCATTAGTGACATCCATCCTCATATCATTCCAGTCATGTGTCAGACAAACACATAGATGATGTGAAGAACAGAGCAAATATAACTGCTACACATTTAACACATTCAGCAATGATTTGGATAGTTGTGAGGTATGGTGCACAGTGCATGCCAGTGTGCTGTACAGGTGCACAGAATTAATGTGTATATGGGTGCAGTGTGTCCCAGGGGAAGGGGCATCACCTAATAACATGACTCATGCATCCCACATATGTATATTGTTTGTAACCAGGATTTAGAATGGCTGCACTGCGTGATATTGAGTGCCATATGTCATGCAGGACAATTGTTGGGTACTGAGGTCTGTGTAATATGTTTATGCCACCTTACCTGTAAGTGTGTATGTGTGTAGAAGTAAACCATAATGTACAGGTCTTAATTTGCATTTCTTGTCTGGCCCTCACAGGTGGCAAGGTGGGTCACGGTCCCTCCTGCAGGCAAATTGATGTTAGTGTCCATTCAGACTCTGACAATGATGACAGACATAGTGAGACACAGGCAGGGTTGCCAGGGGCTGAATCTGTGCCATTGGTTGACATTCCACTTTTATCCATCCCATCCCTGCACAAAGGCACAATGCCCATATATACCCCATCACCAGTGGCCATAGATGAGGGGCAGTTGACGGGCGGTGGCATGGGACAGGAAAGTGTGGTGACTATGGCAAGTGTGTCTGTACACAGCAGCCATAGCCAGATGACCGGCGAGGTACCACACAGGCAGATGTACAGGGGTGCTTGTAGGAGGGCTACTGGCCATCATGCTCCTGGCAGAAGTGCCACAGCATGTGTCACCAGACGCATGTTTCGGGCCATCATGGAGGCACAGGCACATATGGAACGTTACACCAGAAGTAGTCTGAGGCTCTAGAGGGCTACTCTTCCTGCTGTACGTGACAACATCCGTGATCTTAAAGATGCCCACCGTTATTTTGCAGAGGTCATGGATAGACGGTTGGGTGAGATGGTGGGAATCGTCGACCGTGTGGTGTCTGTGGTAGAGCATTTGGTGGGAGTACAGCGCCAGCCACATGGACATAGGTCAGCAACACCAATAGGTGGAGGTCTACGTGTACATGCAGCAAATTACGGCTGCTCCCATAGTGGCAGTACCAGCACCGGCACTGCAGGGGGTGTGCTGTCCACACCATAATGCAGCAGGCCACGTGCACGTGATCCTGGCTGGTCCCAACAAGGACACGGATCCAGCAGACAATTATCATCAGGGGGAGATAAAACATACCTGGGCTTCTGCCTGGTAGTGCCCATGCAACCCCTGGCAGGCACAGCTCCCGTGTCCATGGCCGGACACTGAAGTGTACACCCTGCCATGTATTCACTGTAGCTGTCCAACAAACTCCTGTATAGGGCAGCCACATAGCAGAAATGTGAGCATACATACAGACACACATCACCAACACAGCTAGGGCACCTCCATACCTACACACACAATGTCTGAACAGCCCATTTAATAAAGAACCTCCTAACCACACAAATGTCAACCAAACGGCTCTGCCTAAGCCTGTGGCAAACCCACAACACACCCTGTGCATATGATGATACCTGTGCCACATCCCTGTCATCCATACCATTGATGCAGGGACATGCCAATATGGTTCTGATGCAAAGGGTGAATGTACTAAGGTTTAGCAATGTAATGCTGTTTAACGTGTTTTCAGCTGGAATGATTAATGCTTACACATCAGGGTGTGTAGCTGTCCAGCCATGATGCATTATAGCTGTTATTAACACTGACTGATTGTGGTCTCCAGAATGTATTCAGTTTGTGTTGTAGGTGTGTATGTGTCAGCAGGGTGTTGGTTTGCTGTCCTTTCCTACAAGGGGTGTGGCACTGTGGTGATACTGACTGTGTTATATCCCGGGTACAGATGAACACAAGTAACAGGTCTGTAGAACAGTAATGAACAAGGAGGCAAGTGCCCATCAGTACCAAAAACCAAAACACAAAACCAGGGCAAAAATAACAGAGGTCCAAGTACTCCAGATGGTGGATCAGGCAGACAGCCATTTACTGAAAATAAAATTAAATGCACTCTAAAAGTTAAGCGTTTTCATCACAAAGACTTCATCAGATGATATGCTTTTCACTGTCAAGCCTTCTTTTAAATATAACAAAGAAAACACTAAACTGAAAAAGAAAAAATAAATAAATAAATAATATACCAACCCCTCCCTAAATAGGATTTATTAACCAATTAAATATTTAAAGAAACAAGATAAAATAAGGAAACATATTTAAAATCTTCAAACAAATATGTTTAAACATTAAGAAATGCTAAACATAAATAAAACCAAGAACATGTGCAAAGTTTTACGTAAAAACATAAGAACATTTGTAAAAAAAAATTTGTTCCAGAGCATGGGAAGTCTCTGAGACAGGAATTTATCCCTCCAGCATGTCCTATTTCTTGTTGTGGTGAGGTTTAGATCCTTGGAGCGTGTGGCTTGAGGGGATATGGTTTTCTTTAGGTGGAGCATGTCCATCAATTCTGGGTTGGACATGGCCTTGTATGTCAGGCAGGGATCACCTCTGAGTAGGCGGTATGCAACCGAGTACAGCTGGAGTTTCTTCAGTCGAGCTGCATAGGGCATCTGCTTGAGGCCGGTGATCCTCTTGGTGAGGTACTTCTGTGGTCTTTCCAGTTGTTGTAGGTGTCTTGTAAGGTACATCCCAAATGTGGCATTGTACTCTATGATGGGTTTGATGAGTGATGCATAGAGGGACCCAATGACCTCTTTCGATCTGGATGCAAACTCTTTTGTGATTAGGTGGGTCACATTGAAGGATTTTTTCTAACCACTTTGGCAATGTGATCATCAAAGGAGAGGTCACTATCTACTTGGGTCCTCAGATCCCTTATTATGTCTTCCATATTTAGGGGGCTATCACCTATGTGGTAGTTTGTGGGTACTTTGTTTTTTCCAAGGGGGATGACTATGCACTTTTTGGCATTTAGCTTGAGGCCATGGTTTTGACACGAGGTATCTGTCTCAGTGAGACCCTTTTGGAGGATATCTGTGTCAGATGGAGAGTCAATTATACACCCTAGTTTGCAGTCGTCTGCAAACCTGGTCAGACATAGTCCATCTGTGCTTGCCTGTACCTCTGAAAAGTATATGCCGAACAGGAGGGATCCTAGGACTGAGCCCTGGAGAATGCCACTTGTAACCGGATTAGAGTCAGACCTAGCTCTCGCAACTCTTACCATGTGGGTTCTGTCCGTGAGCCAGTTAGCAACCCATATAGTGACATAGGGGTTTATGTTCAGGTGAGCTTATCTATAATACCTGAGTGAGGAATGGTGTCGAAGGCCTTTGCAAGGTCTGGGTAGGCTGTGTGGACCACCTTTCCCTCATCTATAGCCTTGGTAACCGTCTCAAAGACATCCACCAGGTTTAGGAGGCATGATCTGCCCTTAACAAAGCCGAACTGGGTAGGGTCCAGTGTTGGTTTCCAATGTCTCTGTTAATGAGATCCATGATGATGCACTCCATAGCTTTGCAAGCCAAGCTAGTCAGGCTTATAAGGTGATAGTTCTCAGGGTCTGTTGTGGCTCCACCTTTGTGGAGTGGAAAAACTGTTACAATGCACCACTCTGTGGGCACATAGCCTGTGGAGAGACTGAGTTTAAACAGTGTGTTTAGGTGAGGGGTTAGTTCATCTTTGAGCTAGTGTAGGACCCAGCTTGGAACACCATCCGGTCCCGTTGATGCTGTGTTTTTGGCTTTGGAGAGGGCTGTTTTAACCTGAGTGTCTGTGATTTCAGGGGCACTACATTCTTCTGGGATAGTTATGGGCCCTTTTGGGGGTGAGAGGGGGGTAAAGTTTGCACTGAACCTGTCTGGCAGGATGTTGGCTATATCAGTCGGGTCAGTGTATTTTGTGCCATTCTGCACTAAATACGAGCAAATCTGAGAATTGCCACTTAGATTCTTGACATAGCTAAAGAATGCCTTGTGGTTATCTTTGGAATCCATGGCAATTTTTCTTTCGAAACTAGCCTTGGATGATTTTATGAGGGAACGTAGTTTCTTGCTAATACTGATCAGGGATGTCTTCCCTTCTTGGGATTTCACTCTTTTCTGTACTAGTTTCCTCCTTCTATTGTATAGCTTGTTTATGGCAGGTTTCCTTTTCCTGGAGGAGTGAGTCTTGGTTTCATTTGGGATAGCATGATCCATGCATTCTTGTAGGTGCCCGCAGAGTGCATTAGTAAAGGATTTTGCCGCTTGGACAGCGTTATCCTTTAGCATGGGGGCTTTGAAACTTTCCACCTCGGTCTTACGTAACATGAAGTTTGCTTTTGCAAAGTTTTTCAGGGTGGTTTCTTTGACCGGGGGTGGTGGCGGAATGTGAAGATCCTTAGTGATTAGTTTATGGTCAGATCTAACCAGCGAGGGGTTGACCTCTGGTGTGGAACACCGGTCGCCCATGTTGGTGATGACCAGGTCCAATATGTTGACACCTCTGGCAGGGGTGCTGGCCAGTTGATCCAAGGCGTTTGAGTTTATAAATTCTAGGAAATGTTGGGCAAGGGAGTCTGTACTTCAATAGTTCTCCCAGTTAATGTCTGGGTAACTGAAATCACCCAATATCAGGGTGTTTGGTAGGACCTTTATGTTTCCCAGTGTTTCCAGGAATGTGGAGTGGGGGTCCTGGGACATGGTGGGTGATCTGTAGCAAGCTATAATTTGAATAGCAGTTTTGCCCATTGTTAGTTGCACGTGGATGATCTCTGAAGCATCGTGCTGTGCCACTAACCTGAAGGTGTGGGTATCCTTGATGAATATGGATACTTCCCTGCCTTTTGTATTTCGGTCCAGGTTTTGTGGACAAAATGTATGGTACGAGTTGTAGCCTGGTAGTGCTGGGGTGCTCTCTGGAGCCTTAAACCAGGTTTCTGTTACTGAACATATATCGAGTTTCTCCATACTGAGGAGTGCCTCAAGTGAGTGCATTTTGAGGTTTAGACTTCTGGCATTGAGTAGCATTACCCTCAGTTTTTTGTTACTTGTGCTATTTACAGTGGTGGGTTTGTCTTTTGAGCCTTGCCTAAAAAATGCACTATGGGAGTGGCAAGAGCCTTGGCCAGTATTTGAAAGCCCAAGGGTGACCGGTGCAAGCTGTCTCTAGCGAAGCAGCGTGGCTTGTCGAACATGTCATCCCAGACTGACAGACACTGGATCCCCATTGAATGACACCAGAAGCTTAGCCAATTGTTGAAATTGATCATTTTTTCTCTATACCGTGGTATCATTCTTGGTGAGGGCAGGATGCTAAGCAGGGTCAGGGTCATACCGGCCTGGGTTACGTGATCAGAGAGCTCCTCCATGTCTCTTTTCATGTAGTCCAGGGAGGTAGGCTCAGGTATTTCACACCAACATGGACAATGACAGAGTCATATTTGTAGTTGTTCTGGAGTTACCCGAGTGCTTGTGTTATGTGGCGGATCTTGGCACCTGACAGGCAGCTAATAGTAACCTTCTTCTTGTTCAGCCTAGTGAGTGGGAAGTCAGTGTGCCTGACTATAGAGACACCCATTACTAGTGTGTTGGGTATGTTATTTTGCCTTAAAGGCTGTGATTGTATGGCACACTGGTTTTGTGAATATGTGTTTCATGGTTTGTGTTGGGGGTGGAGGTTGCTTGGATGTCTGCTTTGGAGGTCTCTGTTGCTTCTGCAGATTTTTTATTTAGAGCCTCCAAGTATGTTTTCGTGCATTTATGTGTGTTTTTTCCCGGTGCTGGTTTCATAGGTCTATGTGAGATTGGTGGAGTGTGCAAGTAATTCCCTTCTCCTCTTGACTGCCTGGTCCAGTCTTGGGTTGAGACAGCTTAGCCTCCAGTTTGGCTATATAATTGCATCTCTCACATGTATTAATGTTTGGTGGAAGGAGGAGAGGGTTGTTTGTGTTCATGAGGCAATTGTAACATTGCCTCAGAAAGCCCAGATTCACCAGTTGGACCAGAGAGTACACCTGAAACTGCCCTTCGGACATGCCTGGATAGGTACAGTGAACCGTTTTACTGATTGGTAGGTAAGGTCGAATAGAGAGCCTTGCCCTTCTCTACAGTATAGGGGGAGTCTAGTGCTAAGGTTTATTAATGCTTGCTATGAATTTTGAGCAAGTGCCGGTATGAGAAGTGAATGGTTTGAGTGCTTAAACTGAAAGTTTGTTTAGTTCCAAGGGAACAATTGAAGAGTAGACTTTGTGGAGCCGGGAATAGTTATACCCTAGCTAACCGGCGCTGCCCGGAGTGCAAAACCGCGCAAATGCGGGTTTTATAGCAAGGAAATGAGAGATACAAATTAGCCCAAAATGACCAATAAACTACTAATTTCTGGGCTGAAACCACTCCTCCAGGGACAGATAGGCTGCTCAAAGCTCCCTCTCACAGTGAACAGAGAAACTTCCTTCTATCTAAGTAAGATATGGGCAAACACAGAAACTTGAAACGCAGCCCTGAATTCAGCACTAACCTGAAAACTGGACTATACTAGCTTAGAAAGGCAGGAAAACAAGTATATATTTTTTTGTTTTCTTCAGAAAATAAAGCAGATACAATCAAAAAACACTTTAAATGGCTATCACACTTGAGTGTGTAGCCTACAACAGTTAAGCAGGTAATTTAAACACAAAAACGACTTTGTTCAAGTGTAGGCAGTAAAGTAAGTACAATATGTAGCTGAAACAAGCTTTTTAAATCACAGAAACTCTAGAAAATTGGTGTTTAGGCGGAATTAGCTAAAGGCAGCAAGGAAATGCAGACAAATGATACTTAATCACTCTAAAGTCTCTCTTTTGTCTCTCTGCTGCTGTAGAACTCTGCAGGGCACCAGGCAGGAGTTTTCTGAGCTGTATACAATCACACATTGACCAGGACTGCAATACAAACCCTTGTCTATCTTATCAGTGTTACTACAGGGATATGCATTTATTGCACATGCCACAGGGATAGCAGGGTGAGAGTTTGCCATGGCTCTCCTAATGTCACCAACATCACCAGCCCTTATAATGTATGGCAAGGTTTAGTGTATTCAGAGAATGTGGCCTCAGAATGCTGTCTCCTACAAATATGCACAGTCACACACACACACAAGGATAACCCATGGCTATCTACCCATTTGTAGAACAGTGTTATGCTGGTACTGCAAAGCTCCAGGTAGCCCACAGGAGGAAGTGTCACAAGGTACATTTAAAGTGAATTACAGCAGCAGCCCTTTCTAAGTATGGCAATGGGGAGTGTAGTGAGTGAGAAGGCCCTCAGAGGATTTTCAACTACAAGTTTACAGACACACAGACACTGTTATACTCAATAATGCACACACACATTCCTAGGTGTGAACCACGCTAATGTCCATAAAGAGATGAGAAGAGCAGGGCATGTGAGTATACTGGAATCATGCCACCTGACATTTTTCAGCAGGCCATCTATCAACTGATGCCACTTGAGTGATCCCCAGGATGACAGTTAAATTCAACATCCACTCATCTGGTTTTCACTTAAAAAGGGCAAGTGAGGTGCTACAATTGACATGTATGCAACATATATATTGCATAACATGGCCAGTGTCTGGGTTAGGGACCACTACCCAAACATGTTCTGTTGACTGTGGTAGTCTGGTTGAGATATCCATGGCATGTGGTGCACACAGAGTGGGGTTTCCTAGCTGTGGCATTCATAAGACAGCTTGGCAAACATGCAAGTGTCAGTCACAGATTGCCTGTAAGCAGCCAAGATGAATACTTGACATCTGCACATAGGGTAGACAGAAAGTAGCTAGACAACAGGTTATACATTAGGATAAATGTTTTGATAGATAGATGTCTGAGACTATGCCTTTACTAAATGACAGCAGTCCTCAATGACATGTCCTAAAAACATAACAGTCTGGAGTTAATATCAACATATCAGATCAAAATCCAACAGAAGATACATAAAAACAAACAGATCAAACACTAAGAACACTATAGTCCAGCTTTGCATGCAGGGGTGTATGGTTCCAGTACTACAAACTGCAATCTACTCTTACTTGGAAAAGCACTGTTAAAAGTAGTAATGTAATGATATAATACATGCATGTGTGACTGCATATAACCTGGGATACTACCAAAGTATGAAACGTATACAAAGAGAAAAGACTGTGGTACTACCCATGTATACTC
>NC_056728.1:855753476-855860976 GCF_019279795.1 Protopterus annectens
CCCCCCTCTGGTTTGTTGGCCTGTCTCCACAGTGTTTGTTGTAAGAGGTATTTCCTCTGATGCTGTTTGTCACACACCCACATGAAGTTCTGCTCACAGTGAAGGAGAAAGGTCAATACCCATTTGCAGTACTTACTTATAGGAATGTGTTTCTATGCAATTGGCTACAGGAATGATACCACAGCTGTTCCACATACAATTAGCAAGTGGAGAACTCCAATTTGTGCACAGGCCATCAGCTGATCATGAGCATTACCTACCAAAGTCAAGCTGCTGCCTTTGCAAAACAGATGCATTTTTTCCACATCTACCAAAGAGGGGGAGAGAGAGAGACAGAGGGAAAGAAAGGAAGAGAGAGAAAGAGCCAACATGTTTGTGCATAATCCGTAGGTGGAGAGTGGTCTCTGGGTATTACAATGGTTGCCTATATATAAAAATGTATGACTGTGGATTGTCTACAACAACCTCTGCAGTGTTTGACAACTGTTGGCCTTGTAATGCGACACCGAGACATATGGGTCCTCAATATGAAAATGTAGCAAAACCCACCCTGCAATGGATCTTGTTATTTACACAATCACACCAATACCCACACAGGATACTGATGACACACACACACACACACACACACACACACACACACACACACACACACACACACATACGCACTTGCCAGTACTGAGTTTCAAACCCCTACCTAGCTATGTATTGGTACTATAGTGTTACGCAGTTATCAGGAGTGTCACAGAGCTTATATGTTGGAGAGCTGTCCCAAGGTATCTTTGAAGGAGAGTGACATCAGCTGCAGAGCTAAAGGAGGAGTAAGGGAAGTGTAGTACGTGTTAATGACCACAAAATCATGTGTCAACAAATACTCGCACACAAACGCACATTGTCACAGTTGCCAGGACCAGGATTAGAACTCCTACCTACCTAGTTTGCTACACTACATTATTACACAGTTATTGCAAGTGCCATGAAGCTTATAGGGTTGAAATTTGGCCAAAGGGTTATTTCAAGGTGACTGACATCAGCAGGTGTGCTAAAGTGGGCAATGGCAGGTATAGTGAGTGTGAATCATTCACCTACACACACACATACACACACACACAAAATCAAAGTTGCCATGTCTGGGATTATAACTCCTACCTAACTAGTTTGCTACACTACAGTATTATGCAGTTAATGCGAACGCCACAGAGCTTACAGGGCTGAGATTTGGCTGATGGTTTATTTTAAGGTGACTGACATCAACAGGTGTGTTAACATTGGCAATGGGAAGTGCGGTGAGTGCGAATGGGCCATAAATCATTCCTCTGGAAACACACACACACACACACACACACACACACACACACACACAACTTTACATTTGGCAGGACTGAGTCTACAAATGCTACATGAATACTGATTTGTACTATTGTGTTACACAGTTATCACAAGCACCACAGACACTACGGGGCTGAGGGCTACCAAAAGCAAGATCTACATTGTTTGACATCAGCACATCATGTGATATCGACCAATTGGATGTGTAGTGGGTGGGACAGGCCTCATAATGGAATTTTATCTGTCACCGTCTGTCTCTCTCTTCCCCACATCTGTGTGTGTATGTTTGACATATTATAGTATGTTGGCCTTGGATATGTGCGAGTATTTCTATCCAATGTGTATGTTAAACATAAATGGTGTACAATTTGGTGTGTGTGCACAGACATCTGCAAATGACAAATATGTATAGTCCACTGTGTTGTCAGCGATGGGCTTCATTTCTCTAAGTGTAGGAACATGCCCAGTATGACCGTCTGTACTGAGTGTGTGAATATATTCCAGGGAGGGTTATACTCCAGTCCAGGGTTTGGTGTTCTCAACCTACAGATAGCAACCTGTTTCTGCAGGATATTTGTAGACAGGTTGACAATATGGAGTCACAATGGGCGACAGATAGGGGGATACTGTAACTATTGCTGTCTGTGCTGCTTGTTACATGGTTGGTGTTAGCACAGATATTCAGACATATGTACTGTTTTGCACTGTGATGTATTATGTCAGACTACAGACATATATTATTATCTGCTCTCAGTTATTTACTGGGAACTACAAGATGAATGAAAGAGAGTCCAGTAGTGAGGTCCACAGCCTACACATTCTTGCACACACTTGCCATTCTGGAAGGGTAACTACAGGCATTTGCTGATGGGTCTGTGTAAATGCTCCAGCACCTTGGTAGTATGGTGCCTGAAGATCCCCTTCTCGTACATATATCGACTTAACAGAATGGCCATATCCTGGTGTGGCCATACCTCTCAACTGTACAGATTCACCCAGGTTATCCAGAGGCAGGGCTCATATCTAGTCAGTTCCCCTTCACATTGTGGTTTACAAGGAGGTTTGTAGCCACTCATTACTGGGTTTGCAAGCAGGGGTAATATGGGGACACAGTTTCAGACTTCACACACTCCATGATGTCCATGTGTCTACAACCCCCCCACTCTGTTATTCTATCCTCTTCCTAACATTATGCGAGTGATATCTGGGAAGTATCCCTATAGTTGGCCCTTTATCCCAGCTGTATTGATGGATTGGTCCACAGTTCATGCAATAGGACATGGGGGCATCTACTGGCATTTGTCAACATGGCTTTGCATTTATGTTCTGTTGACTGTGTTGGTTTGTTAGTTGGGACCCCATGAAATACCATACATTGGAACTACGGTTGAGGCACACGCCCTTTACAGGGGACTGTAGGCTATTTGGTAGTGATGTAGGACATCTGTAGCAGGCCAGTGAATTATGTCACTCCTACATTCCCAGGCTACAAGCCAGTGGATTCCCCTGGGGTGACAGGGTAAGTGTGTGAGGTGTTAATGGCAATAGTTGCTCTACATATTGACCCATTGGTCTGGATGCAGGCAGGGTGCACCTTACAGCTACGGACACACCTGCATAGGACACTTCTTCAGCATGCTGCATTCTGTGAGTATTCCCATACAGAAGTGGGGTTATACTGTTCTCACTCCTAACAGCAAGGACATGACCTGTTATAAACCTGTGGCTGATGGTGGGGTGAGCCGAGTGCATGTGTGATATGGAAGTTATTTGCAGCTGACTCACAAATATACCTGGGACATTTCCCTTGTGTTGCCTTGTGCAGGGACACAGGCAGCCTCTCATTACTTTATAAATGTGTCTTTTGTGGTCTGCCAGTGATTGTCCAGACTACATCAGTATTCCATACTACACGGACAACTAATGTGCTGCTAACTTGTATGTACAAATCCAAAGTTGTGTGCAGTTGACAGTTACATTTTATGTACTCTGTCTAGTGTACTTCCACCTGTGTACTGTGTGCATGTCTGGGCCCATATTCACGGCATGTCCATCTTTCAGATAGTGACTGTAAAACTATTAAAGGTGGAACTCTTTTGTGCCAACACACAAAATTTATTAAGTATATAAGGTTGCCAAAAATATATATATTTTTGGCAACCTTATATACTTAATAAATGTTGTGTGTTGGCACAAAAGAGTTCCACCTTTAATAGTTTTACAGTCAATATTTGTGCTTTTTCATTAGTTTTACAAGTGTGTAATCATCTTTCAGATAGTGATAGATACTGACATCTGGACAGTGAGTATGGATGACAGCTGACATGGGTATTGCTGAGAAACATTGTTGTTGGCACTGCAGTTGTCAGAACATGGCCCTGTCATCCACAGTACTGCCCATAGGCCACTGAGACACAACCCTCCATGCCTACATGCTGACCACTTCCACACAATACTGAACATATGACAACCTAACACATGGACCCCTGCATATTGTACACATGCAACAATCTATCCTGTAGATTGGGCCAGCTTGGGTAAATCTGTGCTCCACTGTTATAACACCTCACACTTAGATGTTACTGCATTTCTACATAGGATTGTGTGTGCGTGTGTGTGTGGGGGGGGGGGGGCACACCTGATGACTTTAAACATTTGCTATGACTGTACTGGTATTTCAGGTACTCTGTTGGCTTCCATTTCATTTTGTATTCTGACCAATCATGCAGACTGGAGGCATATCAGTAGTGTACACATCTTAAGTTTTATTGACCTACATTTCAGTTTCAGACTTCTTACCCTTCAGAACTGACATACAACTGGCAGACCTGTTGTAGTCTATCTGTGTAGGTCTGGAAGGGGGCTGCTAACCACTGCCATCAATTGGAGGCCTTAGCCCAGCCTTTCTTTATTGTCATCTACACCTGTCATGCTGGCTGAGGCTGGTGGTGGGTATGTGAGCCTCACTGACATGCATGTGTGTGTCATATGGACACACATTTGGGCCACCACATGTACTGCAGTGGGATTTGTCACCTTGTCTAGTACTGCCTAGTATGTTGACAGCAGTATTTATGTATTTCATGCTGCTTATATAGGTGTCCACTATTTGCTGCCACCCGATTCCCTTGCATGCTCACGTCCATACCATAGATACAACTATCAGAACAGACTACTCCATTCAGCAATTGATAGGAAGACCAACTTACCTTGTGGCTGTACCAGTACTGAGGACGGTGCTGGAGGGCTGATTATGTCGGATGCACGTAGTACACTCCCTATACAAGGTAAAGTACAGATAGTGTCATGTTTGGCATCCCTTTTACTGTATGTGCGAGTCAGAGAGGTGTCATTCCCTGGGTCCCTACCATGTCAGTGTATGTGCTATTCTTTGCCAAGGCCTGGGCATACTGGGCACACCTTTTGCCTACATGGGCAGGCTCAGGTTGTTCCTCCTCAGAGTCCCTCTGTGCCTGTGATGGCCTTGGCAATGGTGGGGGGCTGTGTGGCCTTGCCCCATGCTGTTCCTGCTGTTTTCACAGGATCATACTGTGTAGCATGGCACACACTATGAACATCTGTGTACATGTAGCTGGAGAGTACTGCAAGGCTCCACCGGGTATGTCCAGGCAGTGGAACCGTGACTTGAGCATCCCAAACACATGATCTATTATGATTCTGGTTTGTGCGTGTGCCTCTCATTATGGAGTTCTTGTTCAGGTGTGTGTGCATTTATGATGGGTGCCATTACCCACGGCTCCAGTGCGTAACCAGCATCCCCCACTAGGTGACCATATGGGATGTCCGCACTGGCAAATGACTGGTACAGCTGTGTCATATGCCAGATGTGGGAGTCGTGATAGCTTCCAGGGCTGCCAGCACACACAATCAAGATAATACCCTGGGCATCACACATGACCTAGCAGTTGATGGAGGGGAAGCCCTTGCAGTTTATGTATACCCTACCCCGCTCACCGGGTGGTGCTTTGATGTGTATGTGCGTGCAGTCTCTAGCACCCACTACCTCATGGTATTGTGCTATTTGGTGGAAGAGATGCATATTGCTGGTCAACGCCTCACGGGTGTTAAGGAAATATATGTGCTCACTGGCATGTCTTGACATGCCATCCAGGAACTGGTGGAGTACTGATGCCTGTGAGATCTCCATGATATCCCCAGTTGCCCTTTGGAAGGTACCTGTGGCTAGTATTCCTAAGCCTACACATACCTTGGTATCCACTGGGATGGGCTCCCCTCTGTTGGTTCTGTGTGTGAGGTGTGGCCGGCACAGCTCAACAATTTGCTGCAGAATGTCCCTGTCCACCCTACAGAGCTCCACTATCTCCAGCTCATGTAGCCCCTGGTAGGATACCCTGGATCTGTACACTCTTCTTCTCCTCACTGTGGGTTGGTTGTCAGCATTCACATTCTCACCACCCTCAGCCTCTTGCACATATTAATGTAGGAAAGCAACAGCAGTCCCTAACATTTTGTTAGTTTTGTCAGGTAAAATTTCTCCTGTCTGTGTACACCGGTGGTGTAGAGTTTGTGGGAAAAACCAGACTGGAAGGTGTTTGCACAGTTTATATTAAGTGTGCTAGGCTGTTCCATGTGTAATTGGCTGATTCTGATGCATTTCACCTGCCAGCTATGCTAGTTCTCCTTGATTACCTTCCTACTGCTGTTTTCCCTTCCCATTGCCTTCCTGTTTAAGCCCCGTGGTGCGCATACCCAGTGCTCAGATGTGAACAGAGCTGCTATTTCTGTTTTTTTTGTTTGTTTGTTTTTTAACCCAGCGCCCACACCCGTTTAGGCAATGTAAACACTGCTAGGCAGCCTCAAACACACGCACACTTCCTTAGCTCTGCTTATCTAAGGGCAAACACGGGCCACAGAGCTCCAATAAGCTTACAGCATGCATGACACTTTCCTTATGAGGTCATCCACCTCTTAGATTTATACAATGGTGTTGCTGCACCTACACGGTTGGGTGCAAGCTAACACTGAGAAAAAAATCTGTGATTCAGTATCAGTCTCCTTATTTGCATAAAACAAAATGCTAATTCATAGTTACCACGCACACACACACACACACACACACACACACACACACACACACACACACACACACACATACACTCAGCCTTAGCCACCACTATTCCCTGGTATTGTCTTATGCATGCCATTGACTATTATGACAAAATGCTGATTTGGGTTTAAAAGCTTATTTCTAGCTTTTTTCTTATTTTCGGGCTGATCCCGTTTGCACACCGCTGCCCTATGCTTAAACGGTCAAGATCAGCCAAAAAAAAATATGATTTTTTATAACTTTGCAACTATTTCTCATGTCAATAGCCATATATTTGGCCATTGGCATGCCTACTACATTGAATACATGTTTTCTTTCGAGCTGTCATGCCTCCATTTTGTAATTTGCAGAAATGTATTCGATTAGTAACCGAATATATTTCTGCAGGTTACACTATTCCTGCACAGACGCCTGCCTGCTTCCTGGATCACTAATTCACCTCAGTTGCATGGTTTTCACCAGCAAATGAGGTAATTAGCATATAGCAGTGGTGTCCGTGCAGGAATAGTGTAGGAGCGCTTGTGCACGTCCCAGAAGCTCGTTCCTGGATCGCTCGGCAGCCATATTGCGTGCAGCAGCTCTTGCACTATTCCTGCACACCATGCAGAGCTTGATGAATCCGGGGGGGGGGGGGGGGGCTGGTATTCTCTGTACAACATTCCTCTCCAGGTGCAGTTAAGTATGTGTCTTACTTAATTCAACTGCAACCTGGATACACGGATATGAATCATAACTGAACCTCTAGTTTGCCACCCTTGTCACTTATGGACAGAGAGAACTTGCAAATTCCTGCTCCAGGGTTATGGTTATTCACACTAACTATATAAAGGGTTTTCACACAATACTAAAGGATTACCTAATCATGGGTTTATTCAAGACTTCCAGAAAACACAGGGGTTTGGTGTTAAACTACTAAGGCTTGAAACTCAAAGGGAATGCATGGGTACACTGCTAAAGATGGTCACAGATCAACAGTCTAGTAAGTACCTATGAACATAGAAGACAGCTGATTCTTAATTTAATATTTCTAGCAGTTAATATTTCTAGCAACAACCCAACTGCAGAAAAATATAACTTCTTTTTTTAAAATTATTAACTTCACTAATTCAGAAAATATAAGATTATAGCACATTCTATTTCACAGAAATAGACTTGTTTTCTTCAATACGGTACCTTACTCTGTTGACTAGAATATGTAACAAAACACAAACTGCCCCTCACATTAAACAAGAGAGTAACTCATGCCAAGTATGGAGCTTTTTTCTCTCTGCCTCTTCAGATGGCATTTTTGACATGTATTTTCCAGTTAAAGAGTTGCCTCACAGTGACCCTGGTCATAAAATCCACTATTTTCAAGAGCTGAAATCTCTCTAGTTTTCCACCTCTTCCCGGGAAAGGCATTTCTTTTGAATAATGCAATTTATGGTCATTTAATCCCATCACCATTCCAGGACTCAAGCAATATAATTAGACCATTTCTCTACAGTTTAGGCTGTCTCCTCCATTTTTTCCACACCTGCAAATTATCTAGGCAAGCTAGTCACGTGGTATGCCAGTATGATGCCCACATTACCCTTTAAACATTTCTCATTATACAGTATACCAGCATAAGTATGCAAATTAAATTTCCATTAGGCTATTAGCTGCCATTGCATATGGAAGACCTTCAAAAATGATGCCATTCTGCCAGAAAACAAGGGGTGGGTACCTTAATTACTAATCACTATCAATTTCTCAAGCTTTTAATGATTCACCCACAGCCAAGCATATTACATCTTGAGCACACCCGAAGATACAATTCACAAGTATTACTGAAGGAAGGCTTGAGACTGCGGTGGTGGTTCTGCGGTAGCGTTGTCGCCTCACATTTAGACGTTGCCCGTTCGATTCTCAGTTAGAGTGTCTTCTGTGTGTCGACATGCGTGAATGGGCGTTCCTTCGTTGAAGGTTGTGCGTTAGGCCTGGCAAGCCAGCACGTAAAAAATCTACTGCCAATCATTAGCGGACCGAAGTTCCGCTGTGGCGACCCCTAACCAGGAAAAGCCGAAAGACACAAACAAAATGAAGGAAGGCTTGCCTCCACAATAGCAATAAGTCAACAACTTTTATTTCTTGGAAATCAGTTCAGCTTTAAGTTATGCTGCGGTACACTCAACTTTTGACTTTGTCAATTCGCTCAAGAACTAAACAGAAAACACATGGAGGCTATTTTATTACATTCTTGCACATTATGTTTTTATTCATTTTTACTGCATCTGAGAACCTTCAATTACCTACGTTAAGGAAGAAAAAAACTGTAGCTAAGGAAGAAAGAACTACCAGTGAAATGCTAGGTAATTTTAAGTTCTTGTCAAAAACTTAGGAATTATAGCCTGTCACCAAGCTTAACAAAAACAGACAAAAGCTCTGATACAGAGCCATAACAAACACAGGTAAGAAATGCAGTGTTACCAAAATGATAGGAATGCTGTTGAGATGCGATATAAAGATAAATGCAATGAGAATGCACATTTGTTTTACAAACAGAAACAACAGCACTCAACTATGGTAAGGCATGGCAGTGTATGCTTCTTAACGGGCAATATCAAATTCAAGTATGCACATACCTGTCATAAGCACTAGAAAAGCGCCCAAACTGTAACTTCCGAAATGGCACAAACTTTTTGTCCATGCCATGCCTCAGCCGCAGTGGTCCATGCCAGAGGAAGTTTCCACTCCTTTCATAAAACAACAGTAAATGGATGGCATGAGACTTCAGCTTAAAGATGTAATGCAGTGGGATTTCTGTTCCAGACAAGTCATCTATGCCTGTCAGTCTGGGATCTTTTCCTCGTATTTCTACCCAATGAAAGCCTTCTTCCTCAGTAGCTTTAAGCAGATTTCCCTAAAGAGGCAAAAACAAATTAAGCATCTCTTCAAAGCTTTGCACACAAGCTGCATACAAAATTCATGGCATCTCTTCTACAAATGTCCTTTTTAGGCCACCCTTCTCCATATCAGGAAGGGTAAACTGTATAGACTGTTACTCAATGTATTTTTAATTCCCAAAGGTAATATGTTACGACATGTATATACATGCATACTCGTATTGCTTATGTCTGTAACCGGTGTGTAATTGCTATTCACTAAAAGTTCTAAAATTGTCATGTGTACATGTACCTTGGAGCTTTTCTCCCCAGGCCTCCACTGAAAATGGACATTCATCCAGTTGGACCACCCCAGTTAACAAATGTAAAATAAACAAACATAGGATTAACAGTCGACACAAATAATTTCCAGTGCTACACTTTACTTCGGTGACAGTTCTTTCCTAACAGTAGAACACCTCACGTACTATATATACTCTGCTATAATCTGTCTAGCCTTAATACTGTGTATTAATTTTAAGAACCAACCTATATACAATGTTTTGATAACTTAACGGAAGAGTTGCTCCAGTTTTAACAAAATTTAAAAGATAGGAAAATTCTCAAGTTCCACAGGGATTCGAGGGACTACCAACTGAGGAAGCCCTTTGAATACATACATGAGAAGTACTAAAAATGTTAGGTTTGTCCAAAAGGAGTCATTGTCAATTAGTCAAAAGAGAAAAAGAAATAAGTCCATTTTGAAAAAATCCATTAGTGATACTTCTGGTGAGGATTCGTCCTCTTAAACTGACACAGAAACTGACAGACAGCAGACGTCACCAGCCAGTAAGAAGTCTTGTGATGTTGAACTAGAAAGATCATCACATAATTTTGATTCAGTCCCTTTATCTATAACAAAGGGGGGGCAGGAAACACAAATCTAAAAACAAGCATATATGGCTCTTTGGAAGCAATGCTGAATTTTCTGAAAGGCATGTAACTTCTACTAATAATGTTATTAATATCTCATCAGCTGTTTTGTCCGAATCCGATTATGTGATACTAAATAAAGGTTTAAACTTTATTCCGGGTTTTTTTGTTTCTGAAGATATTTTTGTTGAGGATCTGTATGCATTCTGTAGATTGCTTAACCTTAAATTACATTTTCAGCACACTGAATGTGGCAATAAACATAATGAATGTAGCAGCTTCAAGTTTAGTAAGTCAACCTTTGTTCCACCTATGAACAAAAATGTGGAGGTATTTCAAAAATGTATACTAAAAGAATCACATTTTGGTTTGAATCATCAAAAACACATTTTTCTGTCAAATTTGTCATCAGGGGAAGTGGATGCTTCAGTAAAGTTAAAGAATAACAAAAATACTGTTACTATCCAAGCATACAAAGGTGGGGCAACGGCTGTAATGAATATATCTAGGTATGTTGAGGAAGCCAACAGTCAGCTGCAAGATGTGAGATTTTATACTTATATGCCCTATGAGCCTACAGGTAGGTTTAAAAATGAAATATATACCTTTTTGGAGTCTGCAGTTACTGAAGGCATAATAGATAAACTTACGATGTTTCATCTAAAGGCTAAGGATCCATCATCACAATATTTCTATCTCCTTCCAAAAATTCACAAAGATATTAATAAACCCCTAGGGAGACCAATCATTTCTGGAAAAGGCTCCTTACTGAACCTTTGTCTGTTTACCTTACTATGTATCTAAAGCCTTTATTATCCGGAGTTAGAGCTAGGATACAGGAAACAACGGAATTTTTGAATACTGTTTCCGATACCCAATTGGAACCTAGTTGGTTGATGTGTACATTGGATGTTACGTCACTTTACACCAGTATCCCAATTTGGGCGGGTCTATGTGCCCTGGAATATTGGTTAAACAGAATGCCTTTATATAGCCCAGGTTTCAATACTTTCCTTATATGTTTGGCCAAGCATGTTTTGTCTAAAAATGTATTCTACTTTAACACCAAATGTTATCTGCAGTTGAAAGGTACAGCTATGAGTGCATCCTTTGCACCCATATATGCTGACCTTTTTATGGGTTATCTTGAACGGATTATTATATATGACAGCAATCACAGGTAGGTACTAGGCTATCTGCCCGAAGGCATTTATAAGCCTAGCAGGAATGTATTTGCTTTTGCCACCCCCTTAGATTAGTTCCCTGTGCCTCTGTCCAGCAGAGCCATTGAAGTGATCCCTGGGGTAAACTTTGTTTCCCATCCATTCGTCAAGGTTTCTCTTGAAGAGGGTTAGCGAGGCGCTCTGCCTAATGTAGGTTGGAATCTTGTTCTAGAGCATGGGAAGTCTCTGGGACAGAAATCTATCCCTCCAGCACATTCTATTTATTGTTGTGGCGAGGTTTAGATCCCTGGAGCATGTGGCTCGAAGGGATATGGTTTTCTTTAGGTGGAGCATGTCCATCAATTCTGGGTTGGACATGGCCTTGTATGTCAGGCAGAGATCACCTCTGAGTAGGTGGTATGCAACAGAGTACAGCTGGAGTTTCTTCAGTCGAGCTACATACAGCATCTGCTTGAGGCCAGTGATCCTCTTGGTGAGGTACTTCTGTGGTCTTTCCAGTTGTTGCAGGTGTCTTGTAAGATACATCCCAAATGGGGCATTGTACACTATGATGGGTCTGATGAGTGATGCATACAGGGGCCCAATGACCTCTTTCGATCTGGATGCAAACCCTTTTGTGATTAGGTGGGCGACATAGAAGGATTTTCTAACCACTTTGGCAATGTGATTATCAAAGGAGAGGTTTCTATCTACTTGGGTCCCCGATCCCTGACTACATCTTCCATATTTAGGGGGATACCACCTATGTGGTAGTTTGTGGGTACTTTGTTTTTTCCAAAGGGGATGACTATGCACTTTTTGGAATTTAGCTTGAGGCCATAGTTTTGACACCAGGTATCCGTCTCAGTGAGACCCTTTTGGAGGATGTCTG
Organism: Protopterus annectens; assembly: GCF_019279795.1. Lineage (NCBI taxonomy): Eukaryota > Metazoa > Chordata > Ceratodontiformes > Protopteridae > Protopterus > Protopterus annectens. The sequence goes on from NC_056728.1 coordinate 855,765,729, forward strand.
TGTCAGCCAGAGAGTCAATTATAGCCCCTAGTTTGCAGTCATATGCGAACTTGGTCAGCCATAGTCCTCCTGTGCTTGCCTGTACCTCTAAGAAGTATATGCCTAACAGGAGGGGTCCTAGGACTGAGCCCTGGGGAATGCCACTTGTAACCGGTTTAGAGTCAGACCCAACTCCCACAACTCTTACCATGTGGGTTCTGTCCATGAGCCAATTAGCAACCCATCTCGTGACATAGGGATTTATGTCCAGGCTGGTGAGCTTGTCTATAATACCCGAGTGGAGAATGGTGTCGAAGGCCTTTGCAAGGTCTAGGTAGACTGTGTGGACAACCTTTCCCTTGTCTATAGCCTTGGTAACTGTCTCAAAGAAGTCCACCAGGTTTAGGAGGCATGACCTGCCCTTAACAAAGCCGAACTGGGTAGGGTCCAGTGTTTGGAGGTTTCCAATGGAACTCATTAACAGAGACATGATGATGATGCGCTCCATAGCTTTGCAGACCAAGCTAGTCAGGGCTTATAGGGCGATAGTTCCCAGGGTCCATTGTGGATCCACTTTTATGGAGTGGAATAACCGTTGCTGTGCGCCACTCTGTGGGCACGTAGCCTGTGGAGAGTCTGAGTTTAAACAGTGTGTTTAGGTGAGGGGTTAGTTCATCTTTGAGCTTGTGTAGGACGCAGCCTGGGACACTGTCCGGTCCCATTGATGCTGTGTTTTTAGCTTTGGAGAGGGCTGTTTTAACCTGAGTGCCTGTGATTTCAGGGGCACTACATTCTTCTGGTATAGTTATGGGCCCTTTTGGGGGTGAAGTTTGCACTGAACCTTTCTGCCAGGATGTTTGCTATATCGGTCGGTTCAGTGTATTTGGTGCCATTCTGCACTAACTACGAGCAGACCTGAGAATTGTCACTTAGATTCTTGACATAGCTAAAAAATGCCTTGTGGTTATCTTTGGAGTCCATGGCAATTTTTCTTTTGAAGTTAGCCTTGGATGATTTTATGAGGGATCATAGTTTCTTGCTGATACTGATCAGGGATGTCCTTCCTTCTTGGAATTTGACTCTTTTCTGTACTAGTTTCCTCTTTCTATTGTATAGCTTGTTTATGGCAGGGGTCCACCAGACTGGTTTCCTTTTCTTGGAGGAGTGAGTCTTGGTTTTGTTTGGGATAGCATGATCCATGCATTCTTGTAGGTGCCCAAAGACTGCATTAGTAAAGGATTTTGCAGCTTGGACAGCATTATCCTTTAGCATGGGGGCTTTGAAACTTCCCACCTTGGTTTTAAGTAACATGAAGTTTGCTTTTGAAAAGTTTTTCACAGTGGTTTCTTTGACCGGGGGTGGTGGCGGAATGTGGATATCCAGAGTGATTAGTTTATGGTCAGATCTAACCAGCGAGGGGTTGACCTCCGGTGTGGAACACCGGTCGCCCATGTTGGTGATGACCAGGTCCAATATGTTGGCACCTGTGGTGGGGGTGTTGACCAGTTGATCCAGGGCGTTTGAGTTTATAAATTCTAGGAAATGTTGGGCAAGGGAGTTTGTACTTGAGTAGTTCTCCCAGTTAATGTTTGGGTAATTTAAATCACCCAATATCAGGGTGTTTGGTAGGACCTTTATGTTTCCCATTGTTTCCAGGAATGCAAAGTGGGGGTCCTGGGACATAGGTTCATAGGTTCATACTAGGCTATCTGCCCTAGGGCATTTATAAGCCTAGCCAGAATGTGTTTGGCTTTCGCCACCCATTTTAAATTAATTTTGCTATGCCCTTTTTTGAGGTTAGTATACTGTGCCTGTGTCTAACAGTGACACAGAAGTGATACCCGGGGTAAACCTACGATCTCCCATCCACTCATCAAGATTCCTCTTGAAGAGAGTCAATGAGGGACTCTGCCTAACCTGGACTGGGATTTTATTCCAGAGTGAAGGGAGCCTCTGGGTTATGAATCTGTCCCTCCAGCATGACCTATTTATTTCGGTGCTGAGGTTCAAGTCTCTCGAGCGTGTAGCTCGATGGGATTTGGATTTTCTGAGGTGCAGCATGTCCATTAATTCCGGGTTGGACATGGCTTTATACGTCAGGGCACAGATCGCCTCTGAACAGGCGGTATGCCACTGAGTAGAGCTGGAGTTTCTTTAACCGGGCAGCATATGGCATCTGTTTGAGCCCTTTGATCCTCTTGGTGAGGTACTTTTGGGGTCTTTCCAGTTGCTGCAGGTGTCTGGTAAGGTACATCCCAAAAGGGGCATTGTACTCAATTATGGGCCTGATGAGGGATGAGTAAAGAGGCACGATGACCTCCCCTGATCTAGATGTGAATCCCTTCATGATTAGGTGGGCTATATAAAATGTTTTTCTAACCACTTTGGCCACGTGGTTGTCAAATGAAAGATTGCTATCAACTTGGGTCCCCAGGTCCCTAATTACTTCTTCTGTACTTAATGGATTACCACCTATGTGGTAATTTGTGGACACTTTGTTTTTGCCAAAGGGGATGACTATACACTTTTTGGCGTTTAGCTTGAGGCCATGGCTCTGGCACCAGTTGTCTGTTTCTATGAGGCCCTTTTGGAGGATGCTTGTTTCGGCTGGAGAGTCGATTATGGCGCCCAGTTTGCAGTCATCTGCGAACTTGGTCAGCCACAGTCCTTCCATGTTGGCCTGTACCTCCGAGAAATATATACTGAACAAGAGAGGTCCCAGGACTGAGCCTTGTGGGACGCCACTTGTAACTGGTTTGGAGTCTGACATGGCTCCAGCAATTCTAACCATGTGGGTTCTGTCCTTGAGCCAATTTGCAACCCATCTAGTGACATAGGGGTTTATATTTAAGCTGGTGAGCTTATCTATAATGCCCGAGTGGGGTATTGTATCGAAGGCTTTTGCGAGGTCCAGGTAGGCTGTGTGGACCACCTTCCCCTCGTCAATGGCCTTGGTGACTGTTTTAAAGAAATCAACCAGGTTTAAGAGGCAGGATCTGCCCTTAACAAAGCCGAACTGGGTAGGATCCAGTGTCTGTAGGTCCCCAATATCTTTATTTATGAGGTCCATGATGATCCTTTCCGTAGCTTTGCAGACCAAGCTAGTCAGGCTTATGGGGCGATAGTTTCCAGGATCCATTGAGGCACCACCTTTGTGGAGAGGGACCACTGTTGCTGTACGCCACTCTTTGGGTACATATCCTGTAGTAAGGCTGAGACTGAACAGTAGTTTTATGTTTGGGTTTAGCTCTTCTTGGAGTTCATGTAGGACGCAGCCCGGGACACCATCTGGTCCCATTGATGCCGTGTTTTTTTGCTTTGGAGAGGGCGGCTCTTACCTGAGCATCTGAGATGTCAGGAGGGCAGCACTCTGCTGGGATAGATATTTGCCCTTTTGGTGGGGGGGGGTTTGCGCTGAACCTGTCAGCTAGGATGTTGGCAATGTCTGTGGGTTCGGTGTATTTTTTGTCATTTTGGACCAATTCTGAGCATATCTGGGAATTACCACCCAGGTTCCTAAGATAACTAAAGAAAGCCTTGTGATTATCCTTAGCGTCCTGTGCAATTTTTCTCTCGAAGCTGGCCTTAGACGATTTTATGAGTGCCCGTAGTTTTTTGCTAATACTGATCAGAGATGCCTTCCCTTTTTGGAATTTTGTTCTATCATTTATTAGCTTCCTCCTTCTATTGTATAGCTTGTTTATGGCTGGGTTCCACCAGACAGGACGTCTGCCTTTGGAGGATTGGGTCTTGGTTTTATTTGGGATCGCATGATCCATGCATTCCTGAAGGTGTTCATAGAATGCGTTTATAAAGGATTCTGCGGTCTGGGCCGTATTTTCCACAGGCCCAGGGGCTTTGAAGGATTCCATCTCGGTTTTGAGGAGTGTGAAATTTGCTTTAGAGAAGTTTTTCACTGTGGTTTTCTGGGCAAGGGGTGGTGTCGGGATGTGAATATCCAGTGAGATTAGTTTATGGTCTGATCTTACCAGTGAGGGATACACTTCTGGTCTGGAGCATAGAGTCCCCATGTTGGTGATGATCAGGTCCAGTATGTTTTCCCCTCTTGTGGGAGTGATAACAAGTTGTTCCATAGCATTTGAGTTTATAAATTCTAGGAACCTTTGTGCTAGGGTGTTGGAGCTAGAGTAATGCTCCCAGTCTATGTTTGGGTAGTTGAAGTCGCCCAATATAATGATGTTTGGAGAGACCTTCATATTTTCCAGTGTTCTCAGGAAGGCCGAGTGGGGTTCCTGGGTTAGGGAGGGTGGTCTGTAGCAGGCTATAAACTGGAAGGCAGTTTTACCCACTGTTAATTGCACATGGATAGTCTCTGATGCTTCGTGCTGTGCCACCAACCTGGAGGTGTGGGTATCTTTGATGAATATTGATACTCCCCCTCCTTTTGTGGGTCGGTCCAAGTTTTGGGGCCAAAAGCATGGTATGAGGTATAACCTGGTAGTGCTGGGGTGCTCTCGGGAGCCTTGAACCAGGTTTCTGTTACTGCACAGATATCGATGTTCTCCATGCTAAGGAGAGTTTCGAAAAGTGCATCTTGAGGTTTAGACTTCTGGCGTTGAGTAGCATTACTCTTAGTTTCTTATCCCTTGTGATACCTATGGAGGTGGGTTTGTCTTTTGAGCCTTGCCTAAAAAAGGCACTATGGGGGTAGCGGGTTTGTCTTTTGAGCCTTGCCTAAAAAAGGCACTATGGGGGTAGCAAGAGCCTTTGCCAATATTCCGAAAGCCCAGGGGTGACAGGTGCAAGCCGTCCCAAGCGAAGCATCGTGGCTTGTCGAGCATGTCATCCCAGGCTGACAAGCATTGGATCCCCTTTGAATGACACCAATACTTAAGCCAATTGTTGAAATTGATCATCTTGTCTTCATATTGTGGCATCTACCATATGTGGTGTGTGATCTGATAATAACATTTTTCTTGGGGAAATAGATATTTGGCAAAGGTTTTTGAATGACTGCTGGATGGTGTGGAAATCGGACACTGTATATTTACAGGAGTTTGTCCAGTATTTGAATGAAAATAAATGGAGTATAAGGTTTGCCATTAATTATGATGTTTCAGCCATCTCTTTTCTGGATGTAACTATATCTAAACAACCTGATGGTACTTTGTCTAGTTCACTGTACAGGAAACCCCATCATTCAAATACATTATTACACGTGTCCAGTTGTCATCCAAAACATATTGTTGCCAACATCCTCAAGTCACTGTTTATGAGGACACACAGAATGTGCTCCAATACTGAAGATTACAAATATTATGATCAAGATTTAGTGAACTGTTTAAGGAACGTGGATACTCTATGTCTAAGGTTATGCAGACCAGTAAGGAGGATCAACAACTTTCTAGAAATTATTTACTCAGATATAAGAAACATCGATTTCAGAGGGACAATAAAATTAGGTTTAATTGCCATATATGGTAGAATTACCCATGAATTCTTGGATATAGTGAAACAGCACTGGGATATCATTTTGGCTGACGATAAATTATGATATTTATTAGGGAACAAATGCTTATTTTCTTTTCATAGAGGTAAAACTCTGAGGAGCCATTTTAGTTACTATAAACGTTTCATGCCCATGGAACATTTTATACAGGCTACACTGGATGGTACACAAGTTGTGGGGTGTTACTCTTGTGGACACTGTTCTTTCTGCAAATATATTTTTCAGACCAAAGAGTTTTCAAGCAAAAACACTTCCAAAGTTTTTTCTATTAATGTTTTTGGTAATTGCAATTGTTATTGGGCCATCTACCTTGCAGCCTGTACATGTTCAGTTTTTTATGTTGGCCAAACCTCTAGAACCTTTAAATTTCGTATTTCGGAACATCTTAGTAACATCAGGAATAAACATTTGACCAACGCCCTGTGTAAACACACCATTTCTCACAAAAGCAGCAACTTTTAAATGTATTACTATTGACAGAATTATGGGACATAGATCCTTGAAAATAGGTTGGCATAGATTTTTAAACAAAAAAGAAAAATCATGGATTGTGAAACTGGGGGGATTATTTCCACCTGGCTTAAATGAACATTTATAATTGTTTAATCAATGATTAATTATTACATTATGTTTTGTATATAATGTGGTGGTTGAACGGACTGTGTTACACATTGAAAAAGGCCACTGGGCTGAAACCAGTCTGTTTTTTGTGTTTATACACATAAAATATTTTTCTCTCCAGTTGGGCGCTGGTGTTTTGTCATTGCTGGTTTATTAATTTTGAGAAGGCCATGGATGCAAGTGTGCATGTGTTTTTTGGGTTTTTTTTTTGTTTTTAAAAATAATTATTTGGCAGTCACATACATCTTTCAGAAACAACTCCAGTGTTTGACCAACCAGTAACCGGACTTTTGCCTGTAATATTACATACCAAGATGTGGGAATGGATTTTGTTTACCTCAGTGGAAGGTTATAAGATAAAGATGAAGTGCCCATGAGTTCTCCATTCCAGAAAAGGAGCAAGCAGGCAGCCAAGAGTACACAAAACAAGGACCTTAGTGATGGCTACAGGTTTATTGTTCATGACCATTCCTTAAAAAAAAAAAAAAAAAAAAAAAAAAAAAGAATGTTGACATTACTGTAAAAACTGCTTTTACTTAAGAATCAGTAAAGCAAGATATGACCATTTACAGAGCATATCACAGGGGATGGATAATTTTGTCTCTAGCATGCTGACAACCTGTTACAAAACAACTACAACAAACAATCAGCTGTAGAAGACCTTATGTCTACAGACTGGTCAGGAAGGACAAGTTTACCCCGGGAATCATCTGTGTCACTGCTGGACAGAGGCACAACAAACTAATGGTCACAGTATTTTTTAACATAAGGGGTGGCGTAAGCCACAAAACTCTGGGCTAGGCTTATAAATGCCTTAGGGCAGATAGCCTAGTATAAACCTATGAACCTATAATATACCAGAAAAGGTTGGAACACTTGAAAAGGGAGGTCCTAGTGCTCTTCTTAAGAAACAGACTCACATGGTGTGACCAACAGACAAAGAAAAAAGTTAAACAGAGTGGGTAGTGCAATGCAGGTTAATTAACGGATTTAACAAGAGTTGAGAGAAGTTAAGCACAGATGGGAGCAGTACAGGAATACATACAGAGAAGCTAGCAGTTAGGCCTCAGGAGACTCATTGACTTAACTGGCCACCTCCTGCTAGAGTGTCTGCATGTCTGAAATATGCATTCAGTGTATTACACATAAGTACTTTATCCACATGTCAGCTGGTCAAGCAACACTTCTTTCCATCAGAAACTCTAAAGCCTAAACTATGGGTTCAAAGTATGGCATTGCACACCGACTACATAAACAATCCTATACAATGAGTTTGTCAGTTTGCCCTCAACTAATGAACAAGCACACGTCCTACAAATAAAACAATTGTAAAAGGAAAGTGAAAATGGCGGCACACTTGTGGGCCACTCCTTCAACCCTCTCCAAAAGCTGCAGAGTCAGAATCCAGGTCTCAATTGGATGTTCTGGAAGTGGGGAACTTGAGTTTGATCCAACTACTGCTTGCAGGGTGTTATTCTTCCCCTATTCTGCTTGCTGCAGCAGGACTAAGGAAGAGCAAGGGAGAGTAGGAATTCCCACGATTCCCAATAATCCCACATCATCAGAGAGAGCAGGGAAGAAAGACAAAACAAATTACTGTTGCCCCATGGTGGCTTAGAAGGATATGATGTCAAGCCATCAGGTCCACGGTGGTACTGGCAAATTTCCTGGTATTAGCTAAAGGGAGTCCCCTGCTACTGTGGAAAACAGTCAGTTCCACCACACTACCTGGCTTCTGTAAATCCTCTTAATGGAAATATTACAGAATCAGAATCAGACGCAGTTGAGGCTGCCAAGAAGCCTTCCATAGGCAAACATTCTCTGTCACATGGAAAATATTCTCCATGTGTAAAGAATTGTACCCATCACTGCCCAGTTAGATTAGTCTGGTCAATCTACAGGTCTTACTAAGGTATCTCAAGACATCCCTTTGATTTGGATCTTGTTATTCCAAATTCATGGTGCATGTGTTACTTATTTTGGCTTTCAGGACATGTGATGGGCAGGACTATGGCCCAGCAGTCATTGGTCAAGAATGCCTCCTCCAACTGGATATGAACATCATAACTAATAGGTTTGCCTGTACCCATTAGAATAGCTGCTTTTGAAGTGTGGAAGTCTTTTTTCTTGCAAAATGCTATTCTGGTGGCTGTCAAGAGTCTTGGGACTGCAGGCTGTCATGTTAGTGGACTGCATATGGTCATTCACAACCACTGGATATCCCCTCAGGACTAATGCATGCTCTCTCCAGAATAATGCTGCTGGTAGCACATTTTTCTGTAGAATCATGGTCTCTTCGGACTTCACTGTGTACTGCTATGGGTACTTTGTAGAGAGTGAAAGCTCATCCTTGCAGTCATACTAATCTGATTGCTTTGCTATATGGAATTTAATAAGTTACTGACTTTTGGTCCAAACAAAAAGAGGCCCACTGAAGAGTGAATAAATAAAAAATGTGTCACAGCCTCAACAAATAAAGTGAGGGACAGCTAGGATGCTAGTTAACGCAAATCTGATTTCTGCTACCCCTGTAGCCCCAGCCACTGTGATGCATGGCACCAAGCCCACTATTCTCCCAACAGGCAAGTCATGTATGCTTGGATCTTAGGAGTTTCCCCTAGGGAACTACCATGCTTCCCTTGTAATACTGGATTTCATCCAATAAGTCTCCCTAACAATACAGTATGCATTTCAAACAGTTCAGCAACATCAGGGATAAGGTGAAAAAAAAAAACAAACACATGCTTGACAATTCTTCAAGACAGTCGTGGACCACTTATTAGGAAGATGGAGAGCTGAAGTCTGTGCAGTGTGGTTCCTTTAAAAGGCCACAGCAGAGAGACTTAGATTGGGCTTTGTCCACAAGAAAAACACTCCCTGGAAGGGGGGCAAAACATGCAGTTGTCCTTTAGATGAATGCCACCACACTGTACGGCTATTCCCAAGTATGCATGGCAACATCTCCAAAATATTAATAAAAGGTGGGTAACCACAGGAAGACTGATCCATCATCCTTTAAACCTGCTGCAACCATTGAAGAGGCAGCAGAATTGCCTCTCAGTGCTATTTGTTTAAGAATTTTCCAAAATTTGAGTCTCACATTTCAATTTTGACTTTGATTTGTGCTGTGTCATCTACTTTCATTTTCTACCTTCTAAAAAGGAATGTGAGCCTAATCAGATGAGTCAATAACACTGGTTCTTTTAGGTCTGTCCGGCTTACTGTTATGTTTATTTGTAGAGAAAGTAGATGGAGGATTTACTTGTTTATTAGATATGTAGGGTGGTCCCCTGATGTTATTTATAGCCACAATCCTAGCCAGAAGCAATAAATTACAATTTCAAAGTTTCCAGGCATAGACAGCATTAATCTAGCACACTGAACAAAATCAATGCAACAAAACTGTGACAAAGTTATCACTGTAAAAATAATGTTCCAAAGGGGCAGTAGTGGTGACAATGTTTACTCCTAACTGGAAAGATCTGATCCAGAGAGAATGAAGCCTGCCAGATCAAACACTGACATCAATCAGTAGAACAGGTTAAGACTCATTTCCCACTTTTCCAGAACATTATTTCTCTTGTAAAATGAATTTACATTTTCACTTTTTTTAAACAGTCAAGTAATTGTTAAACATGAGAAGTAGTGTACTGCTAAGCTGTCACATGACTGGACTAGTTAAGTTTTGATTTCAGCTCATAAAGTTGTTCTGTGCTATTGATACTACAAAGCAAAATTTGTCCATGAAACTAAGAATCTGGATGTTAGTGTGGAATAAGCAAGCAATAATGCCTGACAGGGTGTGTGTTAATGTGTAATTAACACCTGCCAGGGGTGTTATGAAGCCCAATGCCGCAGGCAGGCCAACTGGCTACCCATCTAGTGATGCAAGGGTTAATCTCCAGCTGTGAGAGTTTCTCAATGATACCCAAGTGGAGAAGTGTGTCAAAAGCCTTGGCTAGGTCAAGATAGGCAGTATGCACTGTCTTACCTTCATCCAGGGCTTTGATGACTTTCTCAAAGAAGTCTAATAGGTTTACTAAGTACGATCCTCCCTTAAAGCCAAACTGGGCTGGGTCTAGAGTATGGAGGTCACCTAAGTCCTTGTTGATAAGGTCCATGATGATTCCTTCCATGGCCTTGCAGATGAGGCTGTTTAGACTTAGGAGTCTATAGTTCCCAGGGTTGGTTGATACCCCCCCCCCCCGCCGCCTTTTTGCAAGGGGATTACTGTTGCTGTTCGCCACTCTACTGGAACAAAGCCAGTTCTCACACTATGGTTAAAGAAATCACCAAGTCGGTCCTCTAGGTCCTGTTTTAGATTGCTTAATAAGCAACATGGAATGTTACCTGGTCCTACTGAGACCATGCTTTTGGGCTTGGAGAGTGCAGATATGACCTGATTTCTAGAGAAACTAGGCAGAGGACTGGTATCAGGTATGCTTTGGGGTATGGCTGGTGGGACAGGGGAGTGAATTTTGTGCCAAATCAATCAGCTAACAGGTTGACAATTTCCTCTGCTATAGTACGAGTGGTACCATCTACTACCAGTTTGGCACATAGCTGGGCATTCCCTTAAAGATTTCAAATGTAGTTAAAAAATGCCTTATGATTATCCATAGCTAGGGTTGCTAGTTTAGCTTCTTAATTAGCTTTAAGAGGACTAAACAAGATAGCTGATTTGCATATTCAAGCTGTTGGGGGGGGGGGATTCTTCCTCTGCTGAGTCAGTTCCCTCGTGTTCTTAGATATCAGTTTCTTCCTATTGTTATACAACTTGTTTATACTTGAGCTCCACCAGGGTGGCTTGTTTTTTGAGAAGGGCCTGGTGTTAATCCAGTCGGGTATAACAGAGCATACCTCTCAAGTGTACCTCATTACGAGGAGCGTACCTCATTTGGGGTCTTAAAAAGTTAATGTTCCTCAATGTTCCACATTGAAAGACTGTCACATTTAGTGTTAGGAATTGTTTAAGCAAAATTCATTGTAAATAGAAATTAATCATATTAATTTATTAAAAGATCTTCTTTATAAGTAAAGCCAGCATATTTTAACCATCCTATGACCTTTCTACTTGAAGTTGTTAGTAAGTCATTAGTATGTGTTCCACATTTTGCCCATTGGTTCCACATTATGAAGGCTAGTGTTCCTCATTTTGGACATGGAAGGTTGAGAGCTATGTAACAGAGTCTACATAGTTGCTTAAGTGTTTATACAGGGCATCTGTGTACACATCTGCATGGGGTCATCGTTGTCTGACTGCAGAGGGGATAAAACTTTTTATACCACTGCTTAGTAGGCTGTAGTTTACTTTGGAAAAGTTTTTTAGTTGTTTTTGCTCCTGTGGTGGTGACAAGTTCAATAGTTACTTTGAACAAGACAGATTTATGGTCTGACCTTACAAGGGAAGACACCGGGGGGGGGGTGCAGTGACCCCCCCACACACACACACATTGGGGGTACTATGTCTAGGTCATTTGAGTCCCTTGTGGGGGTGAAGACCATCTGTGCCAGAGTATTTGTATTGACAAAATCCTGGAACCTCTGGGCAAGCAAGTTCATACTCACGTATGTCACCCTTTCATTGGAAAGATAGTCGAAATCTCCCATGACTAAGGTGCTGGACTGTATGGCAAGTGACTCCAGTAAGCTCAGGTAGGTGGCATGCTTTTCTTGGTTCATGGTGGGGGACCTATAGCTAGCAATGATGTGGTAGGGTATTTTGCCTATTGTTAATTGGACATGGAGTAGTTCGACAGAGTTTTACTGTTTGATCAGTCATGCAATGTACTTGGCTTTAATGAAGATGGCGACACCTCCACCTTTGGTTCCTTTACGCTCATTTTGAGGTTTGAAGGTGTGGAAGGCATTGTAGCCTTGCATGGCCAAGGTGCTCTCCATGACCTTGAACCACATCTCAGTGACTGCACAGACATTGGCATCTTCCAAGGTGAGAAGTGCTTCCAGGAAAGCAGTTTCATGTTTAGACTCCCAACAATAAGCAGCAGTAGATTTTGTTACATCAAAAATTTTGTTGTTTTGACATTACCTAAAAAAGGCACTATGGGGGAGGCAAGTACCTTTGCCATTACCCGAAAGCCTAGCCATTTCTGGCAAAACAATGTGGCCTGTGGACCATGTCTTCCTTGGATGACAGACAGTGGAATAGTGGATCCCCCTGGACTGACACCACAAGCTAAGCCAATTGCTGAAGCTGATTATTTTTTTTGTTTATATTGTAGCATCATCCTAGGTGAGGGTAGACTGCTGCTTAGGGCTAGGGTTATACTGCCTGGGACACAATCTGAGAGTTCAGTCAGGTCTCTCTTCATATAGTCCAGAGAGGTATGTCAAGTCATTCACCCAAACATGGACTATGATAGAGTCGTAACAGTACTTGCTGTTGAGTGACTTGAGTGCATGTGTGATTTTATGGATCCTGGCACCTGACAGGCAGCTGGCCATGACCTTCTTGTCCAGCCTGGTGTGGGGGACAGCTGTCCGTCTCACTATGGAGTTGCCTATGACCAAGGCATAAGGTTTTGAGGTGTTTTGTCTTAGGGGCTTACTTGCTAAGACAGTGGTGCATGTGTTATTATGTGTAGTGGTTTCCATTTGCATAGCAGTGTGTGCAAGTGGTTTATGTTTGGGAGGTCTCTGATCTTTTGACAGGCTTCTAGTGAGTATTTCCGCATATGTGGGTTTGTGTATAGTGACCTCATTTTGTGTGAGAGGTGAAGTGTGTGTGCTGACAACCTGTTTGATGTCCAGTTTGTTGTTACGTGATAGAACAGATTCCAATTTCATAGTGTAATTACACCTCTCACATAGGGTATTTGTTTGTTTTATGAGTAAGTGGTTGTCAGTATACATGAGGCAATTACTACATTGCCTCAGGATGCCCACGTCAATCAGGCTAGCCAGTGAAATGATGGGAAACTGCGCATACATTATAGAAGGTTTTTACCATATGTACTATTAGGGAAGGGAATGGACTAGTTTGACCAGTTTTTGTGCTAGGACTAACAAAGTTGCTTGTTCTATTGAAGGCTATAGATAAGTGTGACACCGCTGCTCAATGCACCCACAGTGCAGTAGGGGAAGCTTAGAAGGGCTCCACTGATGGAAGTCTAGGGAAAAACTGAGTTTCAAGGTTTCTGCATCTATACAGTGCGCTGCAATGCGTAAACATGAGGCTTAAATACAGGCGAAATTATAACACTTTTAAGGTAATGTACCAATGTGAAAGCACACAATGAACCTTCCTCCAGCAATCCCCAGCTCAGACAAGGCTGGATCAATGCTTTTCTGCCACAAGGGTGCAGGGGAGCCCTTATTAATGTAAAATGGCTGGTTAGTGCTCAAGTGTATCAATAACAAGCTAGATTCTGCAGGTCTGAATCTAGTTTATGTTATCTAGGTATCAGAACAGTGCAAATCAGGTGCAGAGACGCGGAAAAATACTTAGACCAGGTAAACATCTACTGCCACTAGATGAATAATCCCAGTCCTCCTAATATAACAGCACAGTAAAGGAGTGTCTGGAGTGAAATGCTACCACAAAAAAACTTAAAGATATAGATGCAGAAGTGTACTTTAAGAAGGTTATAAAAGTGTGATTATTCAATAAAAGTACTTCACTTTGAATAAATGAGCCAAGGGCCATTCAATTACACAGAATTCATAAAGGCACTAAAAAACAAGACAAGCTGATTAATAAACCTTCAGAATGCGTTTCCCCAACCTAAACAAACCAGACTACCTCCCAGTGCACTAGGTGGAAAATTCACTAACCTCTTTTTACGTAAAAACAAGTGTTGGCTAGAGTACAAAAATACACTACTTTATCCAACAGCTGGCTAGATGAGATGCCGCGGTGGTGCAGTGGTTAGCATTGTCACCTCACAGCAACAGGTTCTCCGGTTCGATTCTTGGCAGGCGTGCCTTCTGTGCGGAGTCTGCATGTCCTCCCCACGGTCAAATTCACTTTACAAGACATGCAGGTAGGTGCATGGGTGAGTGGGTGTGCCTTCCTTGAAGACTGGGCACTGGGCTGGCAACTCAACACCGTAAAAATTCACTGCCAATCATTAGTGGACCAGAGTTCTGCTGTGGCGACCCTTAACCGGGAAAAGCCGAAATGCAGTTATCCAACAGCTGGCTAGATAACAAAGTCAAATCAAGTAGAACAGACAATAGGAAGCAAAATGCACTTTTTCACTAAAAGCACAACGAAAGGTAAATAATTCAGGATATTAACAGCAGTGTAAAAAGGAAGTAGCTTATTAAGCTCAATTTACAGTAGGAATGGGCAAGCTTAAAATCACCAGGTTTAAAAAGAAAAACAATAAAGGGGATGGTGGGTGGGAAACTACAGCAGGGAATCAGCAGCAGTGCATTAGTTTATACAGGCTTGAAATCTTTTTAGACAAAGACAAAAGCCCAGAATTTCACTGAGTATTTAAGTATGTCTCAAGAGACAATTTAAACAATGGGAAAAAGAAAACATGAAATTTGCAGCCTAGATAATTTAAGTGTCTACCTCTCACACAGAACAAACACACCAGGCTAAGCAGATTTCTTGAAACAGAAAACAAAATGGAGCACGTATCAGAAAGTAGCTCTATCAGTCACAGGCAAAAAAAAAAAAAAAAAGTTGTCTTACCATAATGTTCCATCTGTGTTGTCGATCTTCACCAATCCTTGACAGTGGGTTCAGTTCCGAATCTCGGAACCAACTTGGTCATATCATCCAGCTTGCGCTCTCCAAATGCTCGAGCCAGGCACTACCTATAATGCTCCACACTGAGATTACCTCAGATCGAGTTTGCCAAATAAGTAGTATATAGAAAAAGCAAAATATGGGTAGCTATAGAAAGTATACAGAATGAGTCCTTAAAGGGAAACTAGTCGAGGACTAATCAGAATGGGGAAAGGTGGGTGGGGATGTCAAAGACTGGTGAAGATCGACAACACAGATGGAACATTATGATAAGACATAACTTCTTTATCTGATGTTGTCAATCTTCACCCAATCCTTGACAGTGTGACAGAATCCCCAGCTACTTTAGCCTTGGGAGGTCTCAAGGAAGAATATTCCTAAGCACCATAGAGCCAAATGATGCTTGACCCCTCAAGACCTGATCTAATTTGTAATGAGTGATAAGGTATGATGAGAAGACCATGCAGCTGCTGCACAGACATTGTCTAGAGAAGCTCTGGCATGAAAAACTGGTGAAGTCGCCACAGCTCTAGTTGAATGGGCTTGAACTGGTTTGGGAAGTTGAAGTCCTTTAGAATGATAAATTAACGTGATGAATTTAGCTAAAGTAACCTTAGCAACTGGATTACCCATATGGAGTGAAGAGAATGTTACAAATAATTGATCTGATTTTCTAAATTCTTTAGTTCTGTAAAGATAAAAATGTAGTTGTCTGTGTACATCTAGTAAATGAAGGGCATATTCCCCTATGTTAAAAAAATTAGGGAAAGACTGGTAATTGTAGTGACTGATTAATGTTGGTTTCAGAGACTACTTTTGGTAGGAAGGATGGATTTGTTCTGAGTGCGACTATCTTTACAAAAAATTAGGTAGGGTGATTTACATGATAGGGTATGCAACTCAGAAACCCTTCTTGCAGAAGTAACAGCCATCAAAAATAATGTCTTCCAGGATAAATATTTCAATCACAACATGCTGATGGTTCAAAGGGGGTTTTAGTAAGAGCTTGAAGAACAATAGTCAAATCTCAAGGGGGAGCTGGTTCTTTAAATGGGGGTTTTAGTATCACAAGTCCCTTCAAGAAAGCTTTACAAAGCTTGTGAGATATTCATTAGAGAGTCATTCCAGCCTGAATGGAAATTTGAAATCATTGCCAGATGAACTTTTATCATAGATGCAGAGGAACCAAATTGGAAAAAAGTGTGTTTAGAAAACCCAGAACTTCATGAATGGGACTGTAATAAGGGTCCAGTGCTTTAGTCAAGGCCCATCTAGTAAATTTTTCCCCATTTGCCTTGATACAGTTTTCTAGTAGAAGGTTTGTGATGAACAATAATACGTTGGACCAGAGAAGAAAGGAAAGGATGCCTGGTAATCGTGGGAATCGGATGAACCATGCATGCTCTGTGGGTGAGTTAGCAAATCTGGAACTGGGTCCAAAATCCATGGTTTCTATATCAGATGAGGCCAAAGAAAAGGAAACCAAACTTGTCAAGGCCAGAAGGGAGCAATGAGGATTACTGAATTCTCCGTCCTTTTAAGAACTGTGATATGAAAGGAGTCAGGGGAAAGGCATATAACAAACCGGGAGGCCAATCGTGGAGAAAAGTGTCTCTGGGTGAATCCCAGGGGGGATTAGAGAAAAGTAACTTCTGCACTTGTTGCTCAGGAGAGAGGCAAAGAGGTCGCAGCAAGGTTGGCCCCAATGGCGAAAAATCTTGTTTGCCACTACAGGATTCAGAGACCACTGATGAGGCATGAGAATATCCTTGCTCAATTTGTCCACTATCACGTTGGAACTTCCCAGAATGTGCGTTGCTGTCAAAAAGCGGATGGAAGAAACTGCCCATTGCCAAACTCGGAGTGCTTCTCGACAAAGTGGATAAGATTTGGTTCCCCCTTGTTTGTTTATATACACCAGACTACTGACATGTCTGTCTGAAAAGCTACTGTCCCAGGAGGAAGGGCATCTTGGAATGCTTGGAATGCCAACAGCACTGCCCTCATTTCCAGAACATTCATGTGCAAATTGGCCTCCAGCTGGGACCACGTGACTTGGACTGTCCTTCCCAGATAGTGCCTCCCCCCACTCTATCTGGGAAGTATCCGTGGTCACTATGGCTTGGGGGTGAGAAAGAATGAATGGCCGGCCCAAGAGGATCTGGTCGGAATGTAGCTATTTGAGGTCCTGTTTGCTTCGGCTGGTAATCAAAACTAGATGAGATGCTGGATAATGTGACAGTATCAGTGACCATTTGGATGCTAGCAACCACTGCAGAACTCACATATGAAACCTCGCTAGAGGAACCAGTGTGATTGATGCTGCCATGGAGCCCAAAGTTTGAAGAACAAGTTTCGCTGGAACCCTGCTGCTCCTAAGAATTTGCCTGACTTGAACTCTGATACGCTGTAGTCTTTCTGGAGGTAGGAATGCAATCCCTGTAATAGTGTCTAAATGAGCACTGATGAAATCCAGTTGCTGAGAAGGCTGAAGGCTGGACTTTTCCGAACTTATTGCTATGCCTAGAGATCTACAAATGTTTATGGTATTGTCTCTTGCTTGTTCCAAAAGATGCCTGGTGATAGCAGTGAGAAGCCAGTCATCAAGATACGGAAAAACTCGAAAACATTAGTCTGAGATGAGCTGCGACCACTGCCATGTGTTTGCTGAATACCCTGGGGACTATGGTGAGACCAAAGGGCAATGCTCCGAACTGGTAATGACTGGCTCCTAGCCAGAAGCACAGAAACCTCCTGGAGCTTTTTTCATTTTTATGTGGTAAAAAGCATCTTGGAGGTCTATAGAGCATAGCCAGTTGCCTTTTTCCAAAAAACAGAAGTATGGACTGAACTGAGACCATCTGATATTTGGTTTGGTGAACTGCTTTGTTGAAATGGCTGAGATCCAAAAGGAGTCTCCAGTCCCCTGTTTTTTGGGGCACTAAAAAGAATCTTGAATAAACCCTGGATCCTGTTTGGTCTGGAGGGACTTTCTGGATGAATTTTTATCGAACAGTTTTTGCATTTGTAAAACTGCTGCTTCCCTTTGACTGGGGAGGAGCATCTGAGAGTTTTTTATGTGGTTTGGGATTTATAGATAGTGGAATTTTGTAACCTCTGGATATTATCCCTTGCAGCCATTTGTCCAAAGTTATCAATTCCCAGGCAAGTAGATGCAGGGATAATCACCCTCCCGACTGCCTCCAGAGGAAGGCAATCGCACCCCCCCCTTCAGGGATACTGATAGGAAGTTCCAGAGAAAGATTTTCTGGACCCCCGATTCTGTGGTCCATTTCTGCCCCTATGGCAGCATTTGCCATTGCCTCCCCCTCAGCCCTGGGGGAAGTCTGTCTCATGAATCTTGGAAAGGTCCTTTAGATTTTTTAAACCATAGTCTCCCACTTCGTTTTTTACTAGAATAAGGCCTCTGAGGAGTTGAGAAACATGACTACAGCAGACAGGGTCTTACCATCTTTCTCTCATCTGGCTAGGATGTCTTTTACCTTTGGGCCAAAAAGGGTGGATGCATCAAAAGGAGCACTGGCGAATGATGCTTTAAATGGCTTCGCAAAGTCACACAAGTGCATACAGGAATCCCTTCTCATGACTATGTCTGAACCCACTGCTCTGGTCATCCCTTCAGCTGCATGGGCAGTGAGCCTCATGGAGGAGTTGGAGATAGCATCAAGGGTTGCAAGCTGACAGGAAACTTTGTCACAAACTCCTTCAGTCACTGCTCCTGAGAGAATATCTGAAAGTTCTTAAATCAAATCTCTCTCTAATCTGGTAAAGTGTGCCATATAATTCAAGGACCTTAGAGTGAAGGGTCGTTGAAGGATAAACATACTTCCCAAATCTATCCAACGTCCTAGACTCCTTGTTAGGAGGATGGATATTTGGACTCTCTTCAGCGAGTTCCTTTTTGGTGGTGGCCAATATCACCATGAGGTCAACAGGAATCTCTTTAGCCCAATACGGTTCAGCTTTAGGGTCTGATAATATCTGGTCAGGTCTCTTCGGGATTGGCTGTATGGAACTGGGCATCTTCCTTTCTAGTATGTCCCTGAAGGAATCATCATCGGGTATGACCTGGGGAAACCTTCCCCCTCATCAAAATCAGTATCTTCTTAGGACTCTTCTGGGGAGTCCAGGTGCTTTCTCTTGCACTTCTTCACAGGGACTTCCTCGGGGGGATGATCTGGGGAAGTATCCAAAGAGGAGGCCAGTAAAGTGGGAGTCACCCAGGACTTTTGTGCCCTATGTCCTGGGGGTAAGACTGATGGTAGCTCAGGTCTAGAGGAGGTAGAAATCTGTCTTGACACGGATGGCAAAGACAGAGTCCCCAATAGATAATGCCTTCTCCATTATCCTAAAGGCTGGCCCCCATAGAGGGATGGGAGCCCAGAATTGAACAGGACTTCTTTGGAACC
The DNA here is from genome assembly GCF_019279795.1 of Protopterus annectens. Classification (NCBI taxonomy): domain Eukaryota; kingdom Metazoa; phylum Chordata; order Ceratodontiformes; family Protopteridae; genus Protopterus; species Protopterus annectens. Next base: position 855,784,951 of record NC_056728.1, read on the forward strand.
AGGGTCACACCCCACACCGAGGAGGCAGCCTCTGGAACAGAAGCCTGGGTCAATCCTACAAAGGCTGAAGTGCCAAGGGGCACTGATGGTTCAGAGTGAAAAGAATTCGAACCAAGCCCCTTGGAACTGACCAGAGAATCATGACCCCGGGAGGCCTCCGGTGTTGTAGGCTCAGAGGAACTCAAGACTATTCTCAGAACTGGAGACAAGGATGCTACCAGAATCAAAGCAGTCGACACCAGAGGAGTTGGAACAGAAGGCTCCAAGGTCTCGATAACAGTTGAAGGAGGAAGGTATGGAGGAGTTGCAGCTAGGCTAGTTCCAAGGCCAGTGTAGCTAGGAACCAAGGAAAAATTCCTAGCCATCAGGAGCTGATCCACCAGTCTCAATATATTGTCCTCAAAGACTCTTAGTAGACTGAATAGATGATGAGGCGGTTGATCTAGGAGGTCTCGCTTCCATAAATAGGCTGAGTGACATGTCTTTGAATGGGTCAATGGAAGGAGAGCAGGAGAGCATTTAGTTCTTGGTAGTTGTGATAGCTTCAGCACCAAGGACTCTGTCGGTGCAGAAGCAAAAGTGGTTTTCGGTTCAGAGGGGAGCTTGGGTCTTGAAGCAGATAAATCCTCCAGGACCGAGGAACTCTTCAGCACCGAGGATGACTTAGGCAACTTCTTAGTCGGTTCCAAAGACCTTGGAACCGAAGAAGGCCTTTTCCTCAAAACAGAGAAAGATGATTAGGAAATGCTAGTTTCACGGCTAGGCTCAGATAAGCAGCAAAAACAACAGCAAAGCAAAGACAGCAAATACAACGAAGAACAAAGACCAGGAACCCAATGAATAAAATGTATTCCTCTCTGACGTCTCTGCATACACTGCCTTCTTAGAGTACACAGTTACTTCACATCACACACTTGGTTTATATACACTGCTAAATAAGCAATTAAACAGTAAAGTCATCAGGTAATACCATCAAACACTTAAAAAATATTTAAAGTAATACATGCCAATTAAAATCAACATTCATACCCTTTGGAAACAAAGTAGCAAACTTTAATATATACACTGCTTCTTTATAAAGAAGTTTATTCTTGCTGACACCCCCCCCCCCCAAAAAAAAAAAAAAAAAAACGCACTTTCTACTTACATTGTACAATTTTAGCCAAATTTTAGTGAATTCCGCTTGGTCGGAACTTTTCTCCAAAGGCCTGAATATTGTACCTGCTAGAAAAGCTAGGATTGTAGATACTGTTACACAGCTGAAATCTTTTAGTAGGAAACTGAATTTAGTATTACATTTTGGTAACAATGCAGGTTCAGTGGAGCCTGGTGCATTACACAAGCCTAGTACTTTTATACCCCCAGTGCACCTTTTAGTTCAAATGTTTGAACTATTATGTGAGACTGAGATAAGAGAAACCCTGAGGCAACATAATAAAATTAACCCTACTAATATGTCATTGGCAGAATGGTCTTTACTTCAGGAAATAATAAAAAAAACAATGAAATTAGAATTATGAAACCCAACAAGGGAGGGGGGGTTTGTGGTTATGGATGTTACTGACTATAATGCAAAAACGTTTGACATGCTTTACAGTGAAACTTATCTAAAAGTGTCTTGTAAGGAGTTGAATATTGCAAATAGGAATATAGATCTCACCCTAGATGAGTTATTATTAAATGGACAAATCAGTCTAGAGGTTTATGAGTTTTTGGAACTCAAACATCCTAGGATAGGGACCATTTTTGGGATCCCCAAGATCCACAAGTCAACACCCTCCCCACGTCAGAATAGAATTAAAAACCAATATATTGCCAGGTAAAGCACCCTCTGTAAGAACAAATCATAAACACAAAAAAATCTTAGAGGTGTGCAACATGCGCTGTAAGGATAAATCCAGTTGGAAAGTTCAAATGAACAAGTAGAATAAGTCACAGTCCATAAAGTTCATTAAAATCCAGGTTTAATGACAAAACAGGATAAAAACTGCAGTAGTAAGCGCTTTCGCGTTGTATCCAACGCTTCATCAGACATTGAATGCAGTGAAAGGCAAATCATTTAAATACATAGCAAGTGTCAGCAATTAACAAATCACATACTGAACATGATTTAAGGTAGTGTATCATTAAAAGGGCAATGTAAAATTAAAAACAAGCATTGTTATATATGCATGTGTAAAATCAGTGTTTCAAAGGTCTATTTACTAGGAATGGTCTGAGTGTGAATCTGTCATTAAGTCCAAGTCTGTGGGCTTGTAATTTCAAGATCCATTTCCCTTCCCTCTCCTCAGTATTGTTCCTAATATTGCCTAGTCTACCTCCTTTGTGAACCAATTCCAAGACCTTGAATTTGAAAAAGTGTGAGGCATCGCTATCTAAAACATGTTTGGCCAAGGCATTGGTGGTATTGGCTTTCTCGATGGCATAAACATGTTCACGTATTCGCTCACGAAGGGTCCTGGTAGTCATCCCAACATAAAATAATTTGCATGCCTGACACTCAGCTACATATACCAGGTTGGTGGAAGTGCAATCAGCATAAAACATGGACGTGTACCTGTGTCCTGTGAATGGGTGAATAAAACAATCTGAAATAGCTATGAACTTGCACTGATTACAAGAATAACAAGGATATGTGCCCTTCTTGTTCAAACTCCTGCTAGCTGAAGGCTTCCTATCATAACAAAGTAGTCTGTTTAGAGAATACATGTTCTTATAGGCTACTTGTGGTCTAATGTCAACTAACTTTCTGATGTTGTCATCTAACAACAACATTCTCCAGTTGTTGTTAAGAACTTGTAGGACATGACTATTTTTATTAGTGTAAGGAATAACTATTCTATTGGTGGTAGAATTATTCCTAACATGTGGGGGGTCCATCTTTGTCCTCCTTAGAAGTGGAGTCCCTTTGCCAGTTCTAAAGCGATCCCCATCACGTATGTTTTTATTTACTTTATGACTATCATATCCTCTATGTATAAAATTGCTGGCTAGTTGTAACTTGTGATCATCATAAGTGGAGTCGAGAGTTGTTAGTCTCGACATCCTCGTGACTTGATTAGTTACAATATTTTCATATATATGCCTAGGATGCATGCTATTACGATGTAATAAGTTGTTCCTCCAGCACTCTTTCCTATATAATTCAGTGTCAAAACCATTGTCCGTCTTGATGACCTTCACGTCTAAAAATGGCATCTCCTTGTCTGAGTGATTACATTCAAAACTAAGAAATTCTGTGGTGTGATTTAAATAGGACACGAATTCAAGTAGCTGTTCTAATGTGCCACCCCATATGATAAAAACGTCATCTACAAATCTATTATAATATTTGAGATGCGTTGAGAAGCTATTATTATTACCATGGACATAAATGTCCTCCCATTGACCCTCCCCACGTCAGATTGTAGATGCAAAAGCAAAAACTTTGTTTGGCCAAATTTGTTGATGGAAGGGTCAAACATTACTTGGACCACAGGAAATGGGTAGTGAGAGACTCATGGGACTTTTTAGAAAAAAAAACCCAGATATGTATGCTGATTAAGGTCATTATAGATATTTGTGATCTATTCTCGGTTATTCCCCATGACATGAGGCCTGAATAGTTCTATGACTACTTGTGTAAAAACACCAGTTTTGACTATTAGAACTTGTATGGAACTTGTGTTGGACAATAACTTCATTGAGTTTGAAGGGCATATTTTTAAACAAAGACAGGGTGCGGCTCTGGGTGCGTGCTGTGCCCCTATATTTGCCAACATTGTTTTGGCACACTGAGAGGACCTTTTCATTTTAAATTCTAGGTTCAAGGAACTCTGGATGCTATATGGTAGTTACTTGGACGACCTTGTCCTATTTTGGAAAGAGACTGAGAATGAACTAGATAAGTTTTTCTCTTACATTAATGAGACCACTGACTTTTTGAAGTTCACTATGGTCAATGACAATAATACCCTACATTTTTGGATGTAACTATTAAAAAGGACTGCACTAGAAAAATATTCACTTCCCAGTTGTACAGGAAGCCAACTTACTCTAATTCACTTTTGCACTACCAAAGCTGGCACTCTGTACACCAAAAGAAAGCCCTGGCAAAAGGGCAATTTGTCACACTGGCTAGAATGATCTCTGAGGAAGGAGACTTTGGAAGGGAATGTAAGATATTAAAAGAAATGTTATTTAGTAGGGGTCACCCTACTGACTTCATGGTTAACATTTGTAACAAAGTCAAGAATAAGAGAGAAGTTGGCATTTTTCATACACTCTTGTCTAATCACCCGAGTGGAAGAGAGGACCTTGAGAGAAGTAACATATTTAGTACGGCCTTGGTCCTTCCGTTTACCATGAACTTCTTTGACATACGACATATTACAACAGAGTTCTTGAAGATTTTTAATTTAGACAGTAGTATCAACAAACTGGTGGGGTGTCAACCAATGGTGGTGTACAAGAAGGACACCGCAATAAAGGGGCTGTTGGAAAGAAAAAAATATATCTGAAAAGGGTGGTTGTTTCAAATGTGAGGGAGATGTTCTAAGTGCCCTTATATACTCAATGTGGACAAGTTATTCATTAAAGGCTATGGGACTATACTACCTTGTAAAAATATTCCTGTTACTCTAGAGGCATTGTCTATATAGCTAAGTGTGATTCATGTGAGGGGTTCTATGTAGGAAAAACTAAGAGAGGTTTGAAGCAAATGGTTTATAGGTTCATAGGTAGGTACTAGGTGATCTGCCTGAAGTCATTTATAAGCCTAGCCAGAATGTGTTGGCTTTCGCCGACCCCTTAGATTTGTTCCCTGTGCCTCTGTCCAGCAGAGCCATTGAAGTGATCCCTGGGGTAAACTTTGTTTCCCATCCACTCAAGGTTTCTCTTGAAGAGGGTTACCGAGGAGCTCTGCCTAATGTATATTGGAATCTTGTTCCAGAGCATGGGAAGTCTCTGGGACAGGAATCTATACCTCCAGTGCGCCCTGTTTATTGTTGTGGTGAGGTTTAGAGCCCTGGAGCTTGTGGCTTGAGGGGATATGGTTTTCTCTAGGTGGAGCATGTCCATCAATTCTGGGTTGGACATGGCCTTGTATGTCAGGCAAAGATCATCTCTGAGTAGGCGGTATGCAACAGAGTACAGCTGGGGTGTCTTCATTCGAGCTGCATAGGGCATCTGCTTGAGGCCAGTGATCCTCTTGGTGAGGTACTTCTGTGTTCTTTCCATTTATTTTAGGTGTCTTGTAAGGGACATCCCAAATGGGGCATTGTACTCTAGGATTGGTCTGATGAGTGATGTGTAGAGGGGCCCAAAGACCTCTTTCGATCTGGATGCAAACCCTTTTGTGATTAGGTGGGCCATATAGAAGGATTTTCTAACCACTTTGGCAATGTGATTATCAAAGGAGGGGTTACTATATACTTGGGTCCCCAGATCCCTTATTTAAGTCTTCCGTATTTAGGGGCTACCAACTATGTGATAGTTTGTGGGTACTTTGTTTTATCCAAAGGGGATGACTATGTGTTTTTTTGGAATTTAGCTTGAGGCCATGGTTTTGACACCAGGTATCTGTCTCAGTGAGACCTGTTTGGAGAATGTCTGTGTCAGCCGGAGAGTCAATTATAGCCTCTAGTTTGCAGTCATCTGCAAACTTGGTCAGCCATAGTCCTCCTGTGCTTGCCTGTACCTCTGAGAAGTATATGCCAAAAAGGAGGGGGTCCTAAGACTGAGCCCTGGGGAATGCCACTTGTAACCGGTTTGGAGTCAGACCTAGCTCCCACAACTCTTACCATGTGGATTCTGTCAGTGAGCCAGTTGGCAACCCATCTCGTGACATAGGGATTTATGTTCAGGCTGGTGAGCTTGTCTATAATACCTGAGTGGGGAATGGTGTTGAAGGCCTTTGCGAGGTCTAGGTAGGCTGTGTGGACCACCTTTCCCTCATCTATAGCCTTGGTAACTGTCTCAAAGAAGTCCACCAGGTTTAGGAGGCATGATCTGCCAATAAAGCTGAACTGGGTAGGGTCCAGTGTTTGGAGGTACCCAATGTCTCTGTTAATGAGATCCAGGAGGATGCGCTCCATAGCTTTGCAGACCAAGCTAGTCAGGCTTATAGGGCAATAGTTCCCAGGGTCTGTTGTGGCTCCACCTTTGTGGAGCGGAATAACCGTTGCTGTGCACCACTCTGTGGGCACACAGTGTGTAGAGAGGCAGAATTTAAACAGTGTGTTTAGGTGAGGGGTTAGTTCATCTTTGAGCTCGTGTAGGACGCAGCCTGGGACACCGTCCGGTCCCATTGATGCGGTGTTTATGGCTTTGGAAAGGGCTGTTTTAACATGAGTGTCTGGTTTCCGGGGCACTACATTCTTCTGGTATAGTTATGGGCCCTTTTGGGGGTGGGGGGGATGAAGTTTGCACTGAACATGTCTGCCAGGATGTTGGCTATATCGGTCGGTTCAGTGTATTTTGTGCCATTCAGCACTAACTCCGAGCAGATCTGAAAATCACCACTCAGATTCTTAACACAGCTAAAGAATGCCTTGTGGTTATCTTTGGAGTCCATTGCAATTTTTCTTTCGAAGCTAGCCTTCAATGATTTTATACGGGAACGTAGTTTTTTGCTATTACTGATCAGGGATGTCTTCCCTTCTTGGGATTTTACTCTTCTGTACTAGTTTCCTCCTTCTATTGTATAGCTTGTTTATGGCAGAGGTCCACCAGACTGCTTTCCTTTTCTTGAAGGAGTGAGTCTTGGTTTTGTTTGCGATAGCACGATCCATGCATTCTTGTAGGTGCCCATAGAATGCATTAGTAAAGGATTTTGCAGCTTGGACAGCGTTATCCTTTAGCATGGGGGCTTTGAAACTTCACAACTTGGTCTTAAGTAACGTGAAGTTTGCTTTTGAAAAGTTTTTCATGGTGATTTCTTTGACCGGGGGTGGTGGCTGAATGTGGATATCCAGAGTGATTAGTTTATGGTCGGATCTAACCAGCAAGGGGTTGACGTCCAGTGTGGAACACCGGTCGCCCATATTGGCGATGACCAGGTCCAATATGTTTTCACCTCTGGTGGGGGTGTTGACCAGTTGATCCAGGGTGTTTGAGTTTATAAATTCTACAAAATGTTGGACAAGGGAGTTTGTACTTGAGTAGTTCTCCCAGTTATTGTTTGGGTAATTGAAATCACCCAATATCAGGGTGTTTGGTAGGACCTTTATGTTTCCCAGTGTTTCCAGGAATGCGGAGTGGGGGTCCTGGGACATGGTGGGTGGTCTGTAGCAAGCTATAATTTGAATAGCAGTTTTGCCTGTTGTTAGTTGCACGTGGATGATCTATGAAACATTGTGCTGTGCCACTAACCGGGAGGTGTGGGTATCCTTGATGAATATGGATACTCCCCCGCCTTTTGCATTTCGGTCTGGGTTTTGTGGCTGAAATGTATGGTATGAGTTGTAGCCTGGTAGTGCTGGGGTGCTCTCTGGAGCTTTAAACCAGGTTTCTGTTACTGCACGTATATCATTTTTCTCCATACTGAGAAGTGCCTCGAGTGCGTGCATTTTGAGGTTTAGACTTCTGGCATTGAGTAGCATTACCCTCAGTTTTTTGTTACTTGTGCTATTTATGGTGGTGGGTTTGTCTTTTGAGCCTTGCCTAAAAAAGGCACTATGGGGGGTGGCAAGCGCCTTGGCCACTATTCAAAAGCCTAAGGGTGACAGGTGCAAGCAGTCTCTAGCGAAGCAGCGTGGCTTGTCGAACATGTCATCCCAGGCTGACAGACACTGGACCCCCTTTGAATGACACCAGAAGCTTAGCCAATTGTTGAAATTGATAATTTTTTCTCTATACCGTGGTATCATTCTTGGTGAGGGCAGGATGCTACTTAGGGTCAGGGTCATACCGGCTTGGGCTACATGATCAGAGAGCTCCTCTATGTCTCTTTTCATGTAGTCCAGTGAGGTATGGCTCAGGTCATTCACACCAACATGGACAATGACAGAGTCATACTTGTACTTGTTCTGGAGTGACCTGAGTGCTTGTGTTATGTGGTGGATCCTGGCACCCGACAGGCAGCTAACAGTAACCTTCTCCTTGTTCAGCCTAGCGAGTGGGACGTCAGTGTGTCTGACTATAGAGCCACCTATTACTAGTGTGTTGGGTATGTTATTTTGTCTTAAGGGCTGTGATTGTGTGGCACACTGGTTTTGTGAAGTATGTGTTTCATGGTTTGTGCTGGGGGGTGGAGGTTGGTTGGATGTCTGCTTTGCAGGTCTCTGTTGCTTTTGCAGATTTTTATTTAGAGCCTCAGAGTATGTGTTTGTGTATTTATGTGTGTTTTTTGCCGGTGCTGGTTTCATAGGTCTATGTGAGACTGGTGGTGTGATGCAAGTAATTCCCTTCTCCTCTTTACTGCCTGGGTCCAGTCTTGGGTTGAGAGAGCTTAGTCTCCAGTTTGGCTGTATAACTGCATCTCTCGCACGTATTAGTGTTTGGGGAAGGAGGAGAGGGTTGTCTGTGTACATGAGGCAAAAAGAGTAAAATAAATTGAAATGTAGCATTTTGTTAATTTATATTAATTGATACTGACACATTATACTTATGACAAGACTTGACAGCTTCATTTTTATTTGCACCTTGATGTTTTGCTGCCTAACATGGAAAAGAAAGTGGTGACCATTTGTTTTACAGTTCTTCTAGGAAGGCAGATCTTTCAATTTAGTGTGAATAATGGATCTTTTCTCTGTGAGTGTAGGATTTACTTATTAAAAAAAAATCATATACTGGAAAATAGTAATTTATCTTCCCACTGCATAATATACAATAGCATTAGTCGGAGTGGCAGAACTATTAAGCTTCACCACATTCTTTCACTAATTTTATTATTAATTTTGTATTCATTAACTCATTTCAATCATTAATCAAGTCAAATGGCAACAAAAAATATTCGATCTAGGGATCTAAACCTCTTCTACAACATCAACAGAAGAGTTTGTAGGGACAGGTATATTCCAAAGGATTGCCCCTGTACTACTAATGGACAGAATCCGCTCCCAAATGCTTTATACCATGCATGGATCGCCCTCAAATTATTTACAGTATGATTCCAGTTATTCTCATTAGGGGTAATATAAAATTAATGACTATGGGATGGGCAAATCCAATCTCTAACCAAATGGGATGGATTAATTCGAGCACAAAAATGGAAATTGGCTAGGGTTAAAATGACCCACAATTGCAGCTAGCCTAGTACTTACCTATGAACCTATATGTTAACTGGGTAGGTAGGGTACTCCAAAGAGAATTTTCAGCCAGGAAATGGATAATTATCATTTACAGAATAAAACTATTTATAAATGAAAACTAGTGTATTAAACATACTGCAACATGTTGGATATAGAAGGTGGGTAAAAAAAAGTTATGTACTTACCATAACATTCCATCTGTGCTATCCATTTTCATTCTTCAACTGTTGGGTTCAGATCAGATCCTTGGATCCAACTAGTCTGTTACTAAAGTTCATGGCAACCAAAACGTTCTTGAGCTCCTCCCTTACCCATAATGCACCAACCCCTAACATACTCCAGGTTTGCTGATTTACCTAAAGTAAAATGTACTGATATACATACATATTATATACATACATATTATATATATACATATATATAGCCTACAGAAGAAACTATTTCTGGAGCATAACATTAAGGACAATGGTGTCCTTCTAATATCGTGTTCTTCCAGAAGTCTATTATAAGGTTTGAGGGTTGGTGGGCAGGAAGTGGAGGAAGAATGAAAACTGACAACACATATGGAACGTTATGGTATGTACAGAAGTTTTTTTTATCTGATGTTGTCAATTTTCATTCTATCCTCAACCGTTGGGACAGAGTCCCCAGCTACCTAAAATCCTTGGTGGACTCTAAGGAAGGATATTCCTGAGCACAGTTAAGCCAAAGGCTGCTCTTCCCTTAGAGACCAGATCCAATTTGTAATGAGTGCTCTCCATGGAAGCCCTAGATAGAAACACTGAAAAAGTTGCCATGGACCTAGCAGAATGGGCTCTTAAAGATACTGGTAAGAATAGACCCAATTTGTTATAGATAAATAATATGCAGTCAGTCAGCTATCTGGCTACGGCTACCTTTGCAATTGATTTTCCCAATTAGGCATCCACAAAGGCCACAAATAATTGAGCTGTCTTTCTAATTTCTTTTGTTCTATTAAGTAAAAACGCAATAGTCTGTGAACATCTAAGACATGCAACATATATTCACCCTCGTTTGCAAAATTCAAAAAGAAAACTGGCAAATTAATGAACTGATTGATAGTGGATTCTGACACCACCTTAGGAAGAAAAGAAGCGTTGGTACGTAATGTGACGCTATACTTATGAAAAATAGGGAGGTTTAGAGGAGAATGCTTGAAGTTATGAAATTCTTTTAGTAGAGGTAAGGGCCACTAGAAACATAGTTTTCCAGGTAAGGAATTTAAGATTACATTTAGCTGCTGGTTCAAAGACAGAATGAATTAAGGCCTACAGTACCAAGTTCAAATCCCGTGGAGGAGTAGAATCTTTGTACAGGGGTCTCAGCAGGAGTGTGCCTCTCAGAAATGCTTTACAAACTTTAGAACAGGCCACACAAGAATTCTCTAATCCAATATGAAAATCAGAGGTTGCTGCTAATCAAACGTTAATTGTAGAGAAGCTAGCTCCCTCATAAAAATCTTTGTCAAAAATTCAAGTATACCATGTACAGGAGCTAAGAAAGGTTCAATATGGTTTTGTTGTGCCCAGCAAATGAACCTTTTCCATTTGCTTGTGTAAAGTTTTCTTGTAGAAGGCTAATGGGTAGACAAAAGAATATGAGAAATGGGGAAAACAGCATTGTCTGTCTGGCTATTAACAGAATCAAAGAAACCATGCTGTCAGCTTGAGGTTTGAGATATCTGGATGAATCATACCTGTCGGGTGAGACAGGAAGTCTGGAATCCGATCCAGAATCCAAAGTTGGTAAAGTAAATGAGGCTAGAGGAAGGGGAAACAAATCTGTTGAGCCCAGTAAGGTGCAATGAGGATAACTTTGCTCTTCAACCGGACAGCTTTCTGCAGGAATTTTGGAATTAGGAGAATTGGTGGGCAAGCATAATGTAGACTGGGGGCCCACTCATGGAGTTGAGCATCCCTCATAGATTTCCCCTGGAGGGAGGATTACGGCAAAGTAGCTGCTGTACTTGATGCTTAGGGGAGAAGCAAAAAGACCGCAGCATGGCTGGCCCCACTGATGGAAAATCATTTCTGTCATTTTCATGTTGAGAGACCACTTGTGAGGTAGAAGAATGGACCTGCTCAATTTGCCTGCTATCACACTGGACTTCCCTGAAATGTGCATTGCTATAAGAAAGCAGTTGGCTAAGGTCTCCTATTGCCACACACTGAGTGCTTCACAACAAAAGGGATAAGACTTAGTTCCTCCTGGTTTGTTGATGCATCAAACTACTGACATATTGTCCATTTGAATCCCAAGTATCCCTAAAAGGAGAGCGTCCTGGAAGGCATGCATTGCTAAGAGCACCGCTCTCACCTCTAGGACACTGATATGCAAATTTGCCTCTTCGGGGAACCAATTGCCTTGGAACGTTTCCCTAGGAAGTGTCCCCCCCACCCGATCTGGGAAACATCTGTGGTCACTATGGCGTTGGGTTGAGGGAGGACAAAAGGCCAGCCTTATAGAACTTTATTTGAATGAATTCACCAGCATATGAAATTCTCATATGAAATATGGCTAGAGGAACGAATATTATGGCAGCTGACATTAAACCCAGGCTTGAAGGATCAACTGGACTTAAATTTTTGTACTGTGAATTATTTTCCTGACCTGGCATATGATAGTCTGTACTCTTAAAGGAACAGAAGCTCTCACTGATATCGTATTAAGGACTGTTCCTATGAATTCTAAGGGTTGAGTTGGTTGTAACGGAGATTTCTCGTAATTTATGCTTATCCCTCGATGAGATCAAACCTGAAGAATGTGATCTCTTGCTCTAGTTAGTAGATGCCTGGTTGCAGCATTAATGAGCCAGTTGTCTAGATATGGAAACGCGTGGTATCCCTTCAGTCTCAGGTGAGCTGCTAGCACTGTGATGCATATTGTGAACATCCTGGAGGCTGTGGTGAGGCCAAAGGGCAGTGCTTTGAACTTATAGTGACAGACTCCCAGCCAGAAGTGTAAATACCTTCTGGAGTGTCTGTTCATCTTTATGTGATAACATGCATCCTGAAGGTCTACTGAGCACATTCAGTCATCCTTGTCCAGGAAGGGTAGAATGGACTGAACCATAACCATCTGAAATTTTGTATGTCAAACTGACTTGTTTAGAATGTCGAGATCTGAAATTGGTCTCAAGTCCCCTGTTCTCTTTGGCAGTAAAAAGAATCTTAAGTGAGTTCCAGATTCTATCTGGTGTGGTGGGACCTCCTGGATGACTCTTTTTTTCTAGCAGCTTTTGCATTTCTAGTGCTGCTGCTTTCCTCCGACTAGATGGAACCTTGGAATTTTGCATACAATTTGGGGGGGGGGGGGGATTATATAACCTTTCAAAATAATCTTCTGCACCCAAGTATCTCTTATCTCTAGCCAGTCTCTCTGGTGCAGGGATAGTCAATACCAGATTGCCTCCAGAGGTGGACAATCAGATCCTACCAGCTTTCCCAAAAGGAGACCAATCAGGGAAAGAACCTCTGGACCCCTATTGTGCGGGCCTCTTCTGTTGCAGGAGTATCATTCATTAGAGAGTTCCCCCTTCTGCCCCTAGGGAAACTATCTCCACATGTATCCTGGAAAGGACGCTGGGACTTTCTGAATCGCATCTTCTGACCAGCACGTTGATTCCTAGAAAAGGATCTTTGAGGATCAAAAAACGTACACCCACTGCAGAGAGTGTCTTTCCATCCTTTTTACACCCAGAGAGTGTGTCCTTCACTTTTAGGCCAAACAATGAAATGCTGTCAAAGAGTGCATTGATGCATGAGGACTTGAAAGGCTCCATAAAATCATATAAGCACATCCAGGCATGCCTCTTAATGGATATGCCCAAACCCACTGCTCTTCAGGCACCTTTGGCTGCATGCAAGATAAGTCTCATGGACAAATCTGAAATGGATGGGAGTAGCCAAATGACAGACCACAGAAGATTGAGCCTCAGCAGTAATGGTCTCTGGAAGGAATTTTGAAGGTTCCTTGATCAAGTCCCTTTGTAGCTTAGTAAAATGCGCCGAACATTTCAGTGACCTAACAGCAAAGGTCGCTGATGCATAAACATGCTTCCCAAATCTGTCCATTACCCTAGAGTCCCCTGTAAGGGGGATGAACAGATGAACTTTGTTCAGAAAGTTCCTTCTTGGTGGCTGCCACCATGACCGTGGCATCTACGGGAACCCCCTTACTCCAGAATTCCTTCCCGACAGGTGCAGCCAGGATCTGATCCAGTGTCTTGGAGACTGGCTCAACTGACTCAGGTTCCTTCCAAGCCCACATATGTAACATTACTCATATTGACTTGCACAGACTGGCCTACTTCACTACACACAGCACAAACCCCAAACCTACTATTGTCTACAAACGCAGGACTAAAAATTAATTCCAATCCTCTTCCTACCTATCAAAACAATATCTCATACTACATGGGGACATACATCAAAAGCCTGGACCTCTAACCCAAAAACACAACCTATACAGAGATGCAAACAGCTCCTCTACTAACAACCGCACTAAACTAGCGTTGTTTTCCAATCTTAGCTTACATGACATTACATGATATTAATCTCCATAGTATATGTAACAAATTATCACTTCCATGGATGGATAGCCCTGTACAACCCCAAAACAGTAATAATTAATTAAACTGTCATCATCTTTAGTGTACTGCTTTAACTTTCTTCTACCTGGCTATAATATACTCAAGACTACACAAGAAAAAGGGATGGGGGTGTGGCCATACTCTACCAGAACACACTTGCTCTTCCTCTCCACCCCACAAAACTATCACCCTCAAAAAAAAACCTCTGTGCTACTAGTCTCATCTCTCAAACTAAACCGTCACAAAAGCACCTAGCATTACAGCTGCCTACATCCCACCAGGCAAAAACACTGCAGCTGTAGAAGAAAGTTTTTACTGGGCAATAGGAAATATAAAACAAAAGAGGACCTAAACATAGATTGCCAAAAGATTAATAACTAAATAAATGCCAGTCCCATACATCTCCAAGGTTTTACCCAACTCTCAGATGCTCCAGACAGACTAAATAAATCATCCAAACAGCCACACAACCTTAGAGTGAATCCTAACTAATTTTCCAGGTAAAATCATAACTAGTGGCAGTGTCCTTGACAACCTTAGTGACCATTCCCCCATTAACATCCTTAGAGACAGGACAACTATATATAAACAGCAAATCTACTTGAAAGTGCACAGCATAGTATGTTTCAACATACATAATTTCAACTCTTCACCAGACATGCTAAGTAGCAAGCCATTAAAATTCCTACCCTTCTCTTCTTTCCCTGATCTCATCACTGCCCATGCTAATTATCATTCACACAGAACAAAAATAAAACCAACGTTCTGACTTTCTAAACAAACTAAATCAATTATGATCCGCGAGAGAGAGAGAGAGAAAGCTTGGAAGGCATGGCAAAAAATAAAACCACTCCCAACCAACAAAATTACAGATGCCTCAGAAATACTGCTAAACGTAAAAATTAATAATGACAAAAAAACTTACTCCTTGAACGTCCAAAATCCAAACAAACATCACCCTAAGTTTTTCTCGTCAGTCATAAGTAACCTTTTACAGCCTGTCCAATCCACCCAATCATCACCCTCACAACTAAAGCAGTTTAACTCTCACTTTGTTCAGGCAGTAGCCATTCTTCTCATGGACTCAACATCTGCTGCCATGCCCCCAGCTAAAGATGACCATAACACCATGGCCAAATTTAATTTTAAATCAGTCCCCACTGCTTATATCACAAAGCTCCTTTCTAAGTTAAAATCCACCACTCTCACTCCTGATAAACACATAGCGACATGTCAAGGTTTGTTTCAGGTGATTGGAAGAATAAAGGCTGGGAACTTTAATGTTATGCAGCCAAGAAAGAGAAAGGCAGAGCTAATTTATCACATTAATTTAATGAGGTCATGAAAAAGGTGGAGAGAGCACCGGCGAGCTTGCACGTTGATATTCATAAATGAGAGGTCAGAGAATTAAATACAGTTAGAGGATATACCGATGTTTAATTGTGCATTGATTAAATTTAGCACAAAACCGACAGCAAGGTACGCTGTGGTCAGGGCCTAGGCAAGGAATACAGTACAAATGAAAATCCTTATGAGGTATTTGCTTCCCACAAGTAATTCAATTATTAACTTTAACTGACATCAGTTTCCACAACAGAGTACTTGGCTTTTAGTTGAAGACTTCGGTTCTGAAACTCGAAAACGAAAATTTTAGGAGATGGCCAACCGGCACTTGCGAACTGCTTCTGCTTCAGGCACAGTGCAGCAAGAAAGACTGATGTAATGACGTTGGCTGCATGTTTTATACCCCTGATGACCTGACGTCACAGAAGAAGGGACAGCAACCGACGCAGGACCCAAGACTTTATTAATCAGGCCGACTGAGGGCAACCTGCCAGCAGATTACCCAAATGTAATGATTGCAACAGTGAAACACGAAGAACATCCCTAAACTGATACAACGTAACAAAGGCAACACTTGGAATGAAGATTAGATTGGTACCTTACAGGGTAGCCAAATCATAAAAAAACTTAATAGAAGAAATGTATTTATGTATTTGTCTTTGTTTACAGCAAAAGTCTGACTGGTTAATACCCATTTTCAGTGAAGGCTCGGGGAGAAAAGCTACATTTGCATACATTACATTATACTAAGTTCCAGTTAAACACAGAATAGTTACATTTCTGTTTACATTTATAGACAAACTGTAGTTACTTTTATACATTCTAAGATTTTACAGAGGTGGATGTTAAAGAGAACGTCCAAGTGCAACTTAGTGGATTATACAGGCAGCAATTATGTATAAAATTGTTTTGTCATTTCTGTGACAGGTTGAGTGGATTCTGTTTAAGAAGTGTTTTTGGAGAGTATCGCATGGTAAACACAAAGTTTTACCCTTGTGATGAGCATGTACAGGACCAAGAAGATGTTGTTTAAGCAATGGTTTAAAAATACTGAGTTTGTCGGAGAATTTTATTTGTGGGAGATACTACTCCAGAGTCTACCAACGTATTGAGAGCACAGTCAGTCTCCTGCAACATTATTTAACTTATTTATACTTAAGAATTTGTTAAGAGAGGCTGTCCCTTGCTGGATAGTACGGCAGTAACAAGTTTTACAGTGCAGGACATTTTTTCTAGGTGATGAATGGGTTTGTGTGCTGTAGTTAATTGTAAATATGTTAGGTATTTGTATAATTCAAGCCAATTTAGTTGCTTTAAGTTATGACACTAGTGGCAAGTTTGTTTCTTTCAGTATTGTTTAAGTTTGTTAGGATAGGAGCAGCATATAAGAGAGGTGGCAATAACAAGGTGGTGGCTAGAGTTTTTCTTGCATTATCTGTAAGGAATCCATTGATCCTGTAACGGGGAACCTAGTTTCTGGTGTGTTGATTTAACTGTGTGCAGTACATGTTGGTCAAATTTAAAATTTGACATCTATTGTAATGCCTAGAAGCATACTGTGAGTTACAGTTTCAATGACGGCATTATTTGCGGACTTTATGGTAAAAGATTGTTTTTGCTTTTGGCAACGTTTTGAGGTAAAAAGCATTAATTTAGTTTTCTTGGGGTTGAGTAGGAGGTTTGATTCTTTTCTTGGGGTTGAGTAGGAGGTTTGATTCTTTTCTTGGGGTTGAGTAGGAGGTTTGATTCTTTTCTTGGGGTTGAGTAGGAGGTTTGATTCTTTTCTTGGGGTTGAGTAGGAGGTTTGATTCTTTTCTTGGGGTTGAGTAGGAGGTTTGATTCTTTTCTTGGGGTTGAGTAGAAGGTTTGATTCTTTTCTTGGGGTTGAGTAGGAGGTTTGATTCTCTTCTTGGGGTTGAGTAGGAGGTTTGATTCTTTTCTTGGGGTTGAGTAGGAGGTTTGATTCTTTCACCCAGGGTTCTACAGGGTTCTACAACACTCAACTTTCCTCACTTGTCTAGTGGAAAGCAGTTTTTAGTACTTAATAAATAAGCACTTATACAGGCATGTCTAAGCGTCAGCTCCCAGTGATTTCTCCTGACTACCTGATGAATCTGGGCATATTGGGGCAATGCAGCAATTGCCTCATGTACACAGACAACCCTCTCCTCCTACCACCCAATACTACAACCTGTGAGAGATGCACTTATATAGCCAAACTGGAAGCAAAGCTCTCTTTACCCAAGACTGGACTAGACAGTCAAGAGGAGAAGGTAAACACTTGCACCACACCACACTCGTCACACAGTCCCTCAAAACCTACACCACCAAAACACACACATAGAAACACAGAACACACACCTACATTCGCATAGGCTCAATAAAAACCTGCCCAAGCATCAGGGACATCCAAAGCATAAACGTAAGCAAACTCCACCCCCCAACACAACCCAAATGACACACAGCCCACAAACTCAGTGTGCCACTCAACCACAGCCCATAAGGCATAACAACATACCCAACACTCTAGTCATAGGTGACTCTATAGTCAGGCACATTGATGTTCCACTCACTAGACTAAACAAGGAGAAAGTTACTGTCAGCTGCCTGTCAGGTGCCAGGATCCGTCACATAACGCATGCACTCAGGTCACTCCACAATAAGTACAAATATGACACTGTCATTGTCCATGTTGGTGTGAATGACCTGAGACGTACCTCCCTGGACTACATGAAAAGAGACATGGAGGAGCTCTCCGATCTTGTATCCCAGACAGGTATGACCCTAACCCTGAGTAGCATCCTGCCATCACCCAGAATGATACCACAGTACAAGGACAAAATGACAGACTTCAACAACTGGCTAAGCTTCTTGTGTCATTCTAAGGGGATCCAGTATTTGTCTGCCTGGGACGACATGATCGACAGTCCACAATGCTTTGCCAGAGATGGCCTGCACCTGTCGCCCTTAGGATTCCGGATAATGGCTAAGGCTCTTGCCACCCCTATAGTGCCTTTTTTAGGCAAGGTTCAAATGACAAATTCACCGCCGTAACAGGTACAAGCAAGCAAAATCTGAGGGTAATGCTACTCAATGCTAGAAGTCTAAACCTCAAAATGCACTCACTCGAGGCACTCCTTAAAATGGAGAACATTGATATCTGTGCAGTGACAGAGACCTGGTTCAAAGCTCCAGAGAGCACCCCTGCATTACCAGGCTTCAATTCATACCACACCTTTCGGCCACCTAACCTAGAAAGAAGCACTAAAGGCGGAGGCGTGTCCATATTCATTAAGGATATCCACACCTCCAGGCTAGTTGCACAGCATAATGCATCCGAGATTATCTAAGTGCAACTAACTCTGGGCAAGACCGCAATCCAAATTGTAGCTTGCTACAGACCCCCCACCATGCCCCAGGATTCACACTGGAAAGTATTGGGGTACAACCCAACACCCTAATAATGGGTGATTTCAACTACCCCACCATTAACTGGGAAAACTACTCATGTACCAACTCTTTTGCTCAACGTTTTCTAGAATTCATAAATTCCAATGCCTTGGATCAACTTATTCACACCCCCACCAGGGGCAGCAATATCCTAGACCTGGTCATTACCAACATGGGAAATCGGTGTTCCACACCAGAGGTCAATTCATCATTGGTCAGATCCAACCACAAGCTAATCATCCTAGACATCCACATCCCACCCCCACCCCCAATTAGGGAAACCATCGTAAAAAACTTCTCCAAAGCCAACTTCACACTTCTTAAGACAGAAGTGGCAAACTTCATGACACCCATGCAGACAGACAATAGAGGTATGACTGCCGAATCCTACACAAATGCACTTTATAAGCACTTAAACGAGTGCATGGATCATGCTATCCCTAATAGAACCAAGATGTTATCCTCCAAAAAAAGGAAGCCAATCTGGTGGTCCTCTGCCATAAACAAACTCTACAACAGAATAAAGAAACTGTTGCAAAAAAGAGTAAAATCCCATGACTGGAGGAGCTTCCTGGTCAACCTCAGTAAGAAGCTGAGATCCCTCATAAAATCCTCCAAAGCTAGTTACAAAAACAAAACTGCCACTGACTCTAAAGACAACCACAAAGCATTCTATAGCTATGTCAAGAATCTAAATGGGAACACTTAGATCTGCTCTGAGTTACAGCACAATGGCACTAAATATACAGAACCAACTGATATTGCCAACATCCTAGCAGATAGGTTCAGTGCTAACTTTACCCCCCTCTCACCCCCTAGAGGGCCTATCTCTATACCGGAAGAATGCAAAGTTCCTATAATCACGGCTGCTCAGGTAAAAAAACACACTCTTCAAAGCCAAGAACACAGCATCCATGGGACCTGACAATATCCCAGGCTGCATTCTACACGAACTACAGAATGAACTGGCACCCTACCCAAGTACCATGTTCAATCATAGCCTCACCTCAGGCTTTGTACCCACTAAATGGCGTACCGTGACAGTTATCCCACTCCACAAAGGGGGAGCCACGACGGACCCCGGGAACTACCGCCCCATTAGCCTGACGAGCCTGGTCTACAAGGCCGTGGAACTCATAAACAAAGACATTGGTAATCTCCAAACTCTGGACCCTACCCAGTTTGGATTTGTAAAAGGCAGATCATGTCTCCTATACCTGATTGACTTCTTTGAAGCAGTCACCAAAGCCATAGATGAGGGTAAAATGGTTCACACAGCTTATCTAGATCTTGCCAAGGCTTTCAACACCATCCCCCACTCTGGAATTACAGATAAGCTCACTAAACTAGGTATAAATCCCTATATCACAAGATGGGTTGCCAACTGGCTCACAGACAGAACCCACACTGTGAAAGTAGCGGATTCCAAATCCGACATCAGACCAGTGACAAATGGAGTACCACAGGGTTCAGTCCTGGGTCCTCTCCTGTTTGGCATCTACTTCTCTGAAGTGCAGACCAACACAGAAGGTCTTTGGCTAACAAAGTTTGCAGATGACTGCAAACTAGGAGCCATAATCAAAACTCCTAACGATGTGGACAAACTACAAAAGGGCCTCACTGAGACAGATACCTGGTGTCAAAGCCATGGCCTGAAGCTCAATGCCAAAAAGTGTATTGTCATCCCCTTTGGTAAAAACTCTGTACCCATGAACTATCACATAGCTGGTAGTCTACTTAATGCCGGAAATGTAATAAGAGACCTTGGGACAAAGGTGGACAGTAGTCTCTCCTTTGATAATCACATCGCCACAGTGGTCAGGAAATCCTTCTACGTGGCTCATCTCATGACAAAAGGATTCTCATCCAGAAAAAAAGAGGTCATTGTTCCCCTCTACTCATCACTCATTAGACCCATTATAGAGTACAACGCCCCTTTTATGTACCTCACAAGACAACTACAACAACTGGAAAGACCACAGAAATACCTCACAAAGAGGATTACTGGCCTCAAACAGATGCCCTATGCAGACAGTCTCAAAAAACTACAGCTTTACTCCATCACATATCGCCTACTCAGGGGCGATCTCTGCCTAACATACACAGCTATGCCAAACCCAGAGCTGTTGGACATGCTCCACTTAAAGAAATCCGAATCCCTCCGAGCTACACGCTCTAGGGACCTAAACCTTTTCACCACAATAAACAGAACATGCTGGAGGGATAGATTCCTGTCCCAGAGACTTCCCTTACTCTGGAACAGACTACCTATCTATATCAAACAGAGCTCCTCATTAGCACTCTTCAAGAAAAATCTTGATGATTGGATGGGAAATGGGAAATTCACCCCGGGGATCACTTCTGTGGCTCTGCTTGACAGGGGCACAGGAAAATAATTTTCTTGGGTGGCGAAAGCCAGGGTACATTTTTTGGCTAGGCTTGTATGGGCCCTACGGCCGATAGCCTAGTACCTACCTATGAACCTAAGAAAGATTTCCAAGTAATGTCTTAGAGCTGATTTATTGTTGAGGATGCACATATTAATGTTGAGTCATTTGCATACTGAACTAAACTAACACGGTGGGTGGAGGTGTGGAGGTCATTAAATATATTAAATAGGAGAGGACCTAGGATAGAGTCCTGAGGGACACCTGTAGTAACTGGTTGAAAGGATGAGTAGGTTTGTTGCCATTTAACGGCTTGTTGCCTTCCAGATAGGTAACTAAGGAAAAAACAAGGAGTATGTGAAAGTCCTACTGAGGAGAGTCAAACAAGCAGTTGCTGGTGTGAGACAGTATCAAATGCCTTGGACAAGTCTAAGAGCATGGTGGTCACAAGCAGACGGTTTCTGTGTCAGTTTACTATATTGGTAAAATGTAGCAGGGCTGTAGTGGTGTTGTGCTGGGGCATAAAGCCATGCCATTTCTGAGAGCTGGTTATTTGATGTTAGGTACTGTATCAGCTGCATATGGATACATTTCTCTAATATTTTGGAGAGGAGGGAGAGAATCACTATTTGTCTGTAGTTATTAAACTCTGCAGATGTGCTGACTTTATGCAGTGGTAAGATGTAGGACTTTTTCCCCACAGTGATGGGATGTACCTTTCTGCTATGGACCTATTAATTAGTATGGACACAGGAAATGCTATGACCTCTGTGGCCACTTTTAGGCAGTCTAATGGTAATTTTTAGATTAAGGAGCAACTTCATTATGAGTGAGGTAGACACTGGACTAAAACGGAAAAGCTGTGGATAGTTTTGATTGGACAGGGGTGGGGGGGTGCAGATGTATTATTGTCTAAGAGAGAGAATACTGACTGTATAAAGCAGGAATTAAACTGGGTGGGGATAGAGTCTGTTGTACTGTCTGTTTTTGGAGGAGTAGTGATCTTGTCAGGGTTGGATAGTTTATTTAATGACCAAAAACGTTTTGGGTTGTTTTTATATTTGTCTTGTAAGGTGGTACAGTATGTTTCCTTATCCTGTTTGACATGGAGTTTGCAAGGTTTCTAAGATGTCTAAATTGCTGGAAGGCATTTTGAGTTCTATTTTTATGCCATTTTTTCCAGGCTTTATCCCCTTTTATCATGATTTTTTGTTTCTTTTGTCAGCCATGGTGCGGGGTTGGACTTGCTCTTTTATTATGTACTGGTGCTGGATTATTTAAGGGCTGTAAGAATATGTTATTAAAAGTGTTCTGCAGCAGTATCTAGTGAAATTGTTCCAAGTACATTCCAGTCATATTGTTTTAGTGTTTCATTGAAAATATCTTTCCTGAAATTGGTTGTATTTTGTATGTGATTATAAATATGTTTAGGTACTTACATATTATCACAACCAGATTTTTGCGGTTGCAGTAATACGCTTCCCGATGTGTTCATGGTACATATAATACATACCAAATGACACAGGCAACATTTGTTTTTCACAAAACACTTAGTTTAGCTAAGAATATCACTGTACCATTTGAGAAATTAATCTTTTAGTTAGGGTATGCCATTTACCGACACTACAGTCAACTTCTCAGTACATGACTAGTGTAGTACCACCTGTCATCATCATGTAATAACACTACTTTCAGCCTCAGTTATACCACTAACTTTGGAAGTCTATTCATACAGTTTCACACATTATAGTTTTTATAGTACTTTAAGGTACGTTTTAAAGTTTAAAAAAAAAAAATAGAAAATTTACCAAAAACATTTCCAGGTCTCCCTTTTTTTATCTTTTGAAAATAGTATCCTAACACATACAACAATCCTTTCTGCAGTACGACAGCAGTTCAACCAAGCATTTCCAGGTCTCTGCGTCTTTCTATTATGTAGTATGACAGCAGTCCAACCAATTGTAAAGCATGCATAACAGGAATTCAGTTCTCATACTTGTTTACCCTACGAAATTTAGGGCAAACTAACTTGTACCCAGTAAAGACATAACATAACAGAAAACGCTAACTCTCACACTCCCTTTTCAGGCCAACAAGCATATTACTGTAACTGCAAAAATCTGGTTGCAATAATACGCAAGTACCTATGTTTAACTAGGTTATGGCGAGTTCTAATGGCATATGTTGGTATGTGGTCACTTCTACCTGACAGGTAGCCTACTTTTGTCAGTTTGTCTGGTTTATTTGTAAGAATCCAGTCTAATGTTAAGTATCTCCCCGAAGTTTTGTTGATTCTAGTGAGTGTGGTTATTAAATTGTCTGAAGTTGTACAAGTTTATGGATTCAGTGGGGGTAATGGAATTTATGAGTTGCCAGTCTATATATGCACAGTTAATTTATTGGGATATCCAATACAGGATGCTTTCAGCAATATCAATGTTATTTCTTGGTGGTATATAAATTGCTGTTAAACATCTAGTTTTCCTACTGTTGTGTTTTAGGAGTGTTATTAGAAGTTCAACTTTGTTAAATGTGGGTATTTCCTGTGGAAGTAAGGTGATGGTTAGGGAATTTTTATAGGTTATTGCTACTCCACCTGCATGCTTGTTTCGTCTGTCATGCCCGAGTATAATGTATCTCGGGGGTGCTCTCACTTTCCTTTATTTCTTTTTTTTAACCAGGCTTTGGTAACTATGACTACACCAGGAGCATGTGCGATAAAGTTAGGCATGCAGGTCACGGAGTTTATTGCACATACTTCTTAGATTTATATTTAGTAAGGTGGGTTTGGGTTCTGTTTTTTGTTGAGATGTATTAGGTGACTGGTTTATTTTAGGGTTGAAAGTGATGGTTTTATGAACAGTGGGAGCTGGGTTAGGGTGAATATCTCCACTAATTTTTGAACATATATTTAACAGAGTGAAGAGTGTTACCAGTTATATTTTGGTCTCTGTTTGATACGTGATTGTAAATTTGGATATTTACTTTTGAGATATTTACAGATAAATAAATCAGATAATGTTTGTTTGCAGAAATAGGGTGTTACAAAGACAGGCTGGGTAGATGTTGATGAACTTCAAAAGACATCAAATTAGGTGTCAAAGAAGAGAGTCTTAAAGGAAAGCTCCACCTTAGAACTCAAAAAAACATTTTTTTCATTGTATCTTTGTTTTTGAGCTATTTTAATGCCTCAAAATCACTCCTTTTAAAATTTTAATGTGTTTCTCTCAAAATGGCAGATGATGGGGCCTGCCTTGGTAACATGATCTTATTTTCTTGCTTTTCTTTCATCTTCCCAGAATACATTTCAAGTCCTCTTTATATGACTCGAGTCAAACATAAGGAAGTGGTGCTGTTTTCTCATGCCATTAAAATATAATGGCAGGACTGTGAAGCACTGTCATATAAACACACCTTCTGTAAAAGATCTGTTGCTCTCTTTACCTGACTGAGCCTCATTTATCTGCCAGAGCTTGTTCTATGCTATAAATAGCTGTTAGCTATTTGCAGCAAAAGAAAAGATAAAAACAGTTTTTTGTAAGAGGAGTCTTTTGTAGTCCAAACAAACTTGATAAACCCTCCCCCATACTCTCATGCTGAGGTGTGAAAACTCTCACTGCAGTAAATAATCCTTGCTGTTGTTGTGTCTTTCGACTTTTCCCGGTTAGGGGTCGCCACAGCGGAACTCCAGTCCGCTAATGATTGGCAGTAGATTTTTACATGCCGAGTTGACAGCCCTGACGCACAACCTTCAACGAAGGTATGCCCATTCACGCATGTCTCCACGCAGAAGATGCTCTAACTGAGAATCAAACCGGACAGCGTCTTACAGTGAGGCGACAACGCTACCACAGCACCACCAGTAAATAATCCTTGCTGTACATTTACAAATAACAAGTAGTAGGACGCTAAACTTAGTCTGTCTGCTACTTCCCAATGCCTTCAGTGGGAGGATTTTTCTCTCTCATGAATGATGCAGACTTAAAATGTGCTTTACTAGTTCCTCAATTATTTCTGTCATGTTCCTCCTCCTTTTTTCTATTTCATATTTATTTATACTTTGATAACCAAGAAAGTGAACTGGTCCCAGGACCCTTTTCAGCCACAACATAAGCTACACTGGCAAAGATAATAATTAAATGCACTTATCAATACAAAGAAAAACAAAATACTGACAGACATTGACCAAGATTGCATGTGGAACACATAACCAGTGAGTGAGTGACCAAGTAAATCACAGAGCAACATTTACTAGACTGTATACATTAATAATGCTTAACTATACTATGTTGTTCATTATAAATAATTCATTGTATGCACACATATTGTGCGCGCACACACATTATATATATATATATATATATATATATATATATAGTTTGTGTGTGTTATTGTATATGTGTATGTATATAAAGTATATGTGTACAACAGTGTGTGTGTGTGTGTGTGTGTATATTTAAACACAGTCAAGTACATCTGATTTCCTTTTCTTAGCGTCTTTAATGCAATGGCACATAGTAAATGTATGTTACAGCAAAGCCAGCTGTATATTATGGTTGCTCTCTGACAATGCTCTCCCCAGGCGACAACATCTCTACCCTTGAAAATATTCTTGACTGGGCCTCAACTGAAATAAAATATGAAACTTACATTCTTGGCGACGTTAATATAGACTGGAATAAAATCAACTCACCTTCCCCTTCTTTATCCATTAACCTATACAACTTCACCCAAGTAATCCATTCAACAACTCATCCTAACAAAATCCACCCTCCTGGATCCATCTTGGACTGGATTCTAGTTTCTCATCCCAACAAAATAATTCTCTCAGGCACCATCCCCGATACTTTCAGTGACCATCTCCCTGCCTTCACTCATCGGTCAGCTAATTCCACCCAATTTCATCACCAGTACATTCAAACTCGAAATCTTAGCAACTTTAACCCTACAATTTTCACAAACACCTTCAAACTAATCAACTGGCAAATCCTTAACACTCTCCCCCTAGACAATGCTGTAGAACATTTCAACTCTATTTTCCTAGACACTCTGAATTCCCTAGCCCCTCTAAGAAACAAACGAATCAAAACTAACTCTGCTCCTTGGCTGACAAGATACTAAACAAATCATGCATCACAGAGACAAAGCCTGGAAGCATTATCAGAAAAATAAACTGCCTTCTTCCTTGCTCCAATACACCCAACTTCGCAACCAAGTAAAAAAACTAATCACTTTAGACAAAAAACATTACTATAGTAAACTTCAGTCTAACAATAATAAGAACCCAAAACAATTTTGGAAATCAGTTAACTCCCTTCTCCACCCAGGGTCCAAGAATAATCCCTGCCCTGACCCTAGTTTAACTGACAAGGAATCAAGTTCTCACTTCAACACCTTCTTCACAGAATCCATAGCTAATCTAACCAAAACATTCCCAAACAATAATCCACCTAACATCCTCTCCTCAACACCCAATAACCTTAATAAATGTCTCTTGAATTTCCAGTTCAAACCAGTTTCAACCAGCTTCATAAAAAGGCTCTTATCTAATCTTAAACCATGCTCCAATGCCCCTGACAACATACCCTCCTCCTTCCTCAAATGCGCAGCTGAAGGTATTGCTCTCCCTATTAGCATCCTGATAAACAGATCCTTAAATGAGTCATATGCACCCAAACTCTGGCGTTCAGCCTACATCCTACCTCTCCACAAAGGAGGTAAAAACACCACTATCTCTAATTTCCGCCCCATCGCCCTACTCTCTCCAATATCTAAAGTCCTAGAAAAATGTGTCCACCACCAGCTTTTACCTTTCCTAACACAGAATCACCTTACTTCCACCCAACACGGCTTCCACCCTGGCCACAGCACCATTACTGCCTTACTATCCTTCCTTGAAACAGTCAACCGAGCCCGAGACTCTGGACTCCTTGTATCCACAGTACTACTAGATCTTTCTAAAGCCTTTGACACCATCTCCCATTCACACCTACTCTTTCATCTCGCCAACCTTAATCTCTCCCCAAATACTCTTTCCTGGTTCTCCAGTTACCTATATGAAAGATCTCAAGCTGTCAGATGGATGAACTCTACCTCTTCCTTCTTGCCCACACCTACCGGTGTTCCCCAGGGGTCCATCCTCGGACCCATGCTCTTCAACATCTTTATAAATAATCTACACTCTGTCATACCTGACACCACAGTCATCCAATACGCTGATGACTCCACCTTAGTTTGTGCTGCCTCTAACATTTTTGAACTCCAGACTAAAACACAAATAGCCTTTTCCACCACAGAGAACTGGATGCACCAAAACCACCTCTCCCTCAACTCTAATAAATCCAAAATTCTAATTTTTACCCCTTCCAGAGTTTCCTCATCCTTTGACAACGATTCCTTCAAAGTCCTCAGCCAAACCAACACTGCTATAGAAGTAGTGCCTTCCGCTAAACTACTCGGCATTACCATAGACGAACACCTAAAATTCGATCTCCACATTCAACAAAATATAAAGAAAACCCACCAAAAGTTAGGTATGCTCTACAGAAACAACCAATTTCTTTCCATCTCCTCTAGGCACACCCTGGCAATTACATACCTTCTACCCTCTCTTCTTTATGGAGCCCCTCTTTTAACCAATCTGTTTATTTCCAACATCTCAAAACTTGAAACTTGCTGTAATAAGATCTCTAAGTTCGCAACCAAATCCAAAACCTCAACTCACCACTGCCTTACCCTTCAATCTCTAAACTGGCTTGAACTTCCTAACCACTTGGACTATCTCCAACTAACCACCGCTCACAAACTAATATTCTACCCAGACTCATGCCCTGCCTTAATAAACATCCTTCCACCATACACCCCAAACAGATCTCTGAGATCTGAACACCAAAACATTATCTCCATCCACAAACCTAAACGTCCTGCCGGCCAACTTCTACTCTCCTTCTCTCTAGGTAAAAAATGGAACTCCCTCCCTCCTTCTCTTAGGACTATACCTAACTCTGAATCCTTCAAGACCCTACTTCTCAAATACCTGTCATCCAAATGGAAATGTTCCTGCTCTCACCAGATATAGTTTCCAGGGATCTCTTTCCCTGAGCTCTCTCCATTTCCTGCCCCTCTCTACCCCCAAGCTTTTCCTGACTTTTCTAACTTTCTCCTGACTCCAACTTTTTTTAGTCTGTAAAATAAAAAACAAAAAAACAAAAAACAAAAACAAAAACTTTTGCACATCTATGTATTATCGTTATTTTTCTCTGCGCTGTATTGCTTTATTATGCTTGCTCATTATACACATTTTATGTAAATGTATTTCCTGACTGTATGAATCTTACTCTTGTATTATACCATTAACTTTATGTAACCATGTTTCATTGTATTGCTTGTGGAGCTTTTCTCCCTGGGCCTCCACTGAAAATGGGCACTTCTTGGCCCAGTGGACTTCCCCGGAAATCAAACTGAAATAAATAAATAAATAAATAAATGCAAGGCCCGACTCAGAGTCAGTGGGAATCTCTTACAATCCATCTGCATGTACCAGATATGCATCCCATTCTGGAAGGATATCACACAAAGCATAAAAGACCTTTTTTTATGAACAGCTTCAGTGCACCTAGTTGATAGGGTCGACACCTGACTCTCTTTCTGCAGTTCTGGCCTGTGGGTGGCTGGGGGGGCTTGAAAATGGTAAATGCATTGATACTTTACAAGAAAAAATATTTACTGACTTTTCTCTAAATGTCACATAAATCTTTGCTACTACTCTTAAGTTATCTTAGCACAAACTATTATAAATAACATTTAAAACTTAGAATTTCAATACTGTGTTGCTGCTTATGTAAATTTGTCAGAAGAGTTGACAATTGCCTTTAAAGCCCTGACTGATCCAATTAAGCAATAACCAATGACGTGGTGTGGTATATTAAATATTTACCCAAGGTTGATGTGATTAAATAAAGCCAACCGTGGGTAAATTTCAATATACGACAACCACGGAGTCTGTTACTGCTATTATACAGACATTATTTAATAAAAAAATACTTAATTTTCTTAAATAATGTCTTTGTATAACAGCGCATTACTGTTCTTCTGCTGGTTGTAGTACACTGCTTCCTGGTTTTGATGTACTGAGCATGCGTATGGGACTTGTGTCCCACACATACCCAGCATATCAATGATTTGAAATGGAAGCAACGGAGGAAAGTCTCCATTGCTGTTTTTTTTTTTTTTTTTTTTTGTTAACAAAAAAATGTTTTTGAGGACTTTATACCAATATGACCGGACCTTTTTCCTTTGGTATACTATGGGATTTACAATGGGCACGTTGACCAATCAGAGTGCACGTTTTGGAATATTAATGGGGGATTATTGTATAATTGCTTTGTTTTGCTATGAAAGGGGAGTGTTAAGTTCTCCTCCCCTCTGCAATAAAAACAGTGGAAACAATTCCACAGCTTTCTGTCTTTTTTTTTTTATATCAGCTGCTGTGTTCCTGACATTAGTAGGATTAATTACCCATCTAAGATTAACAGCAGTACCTGACAGGGTAAACTACAGATTTAACTGTGTCAATGATATGCCATGCAGGTGGAGACGAATTTATCTGCAAAGTATGTGAGAAGTTGAGTTTAAAAAAAAAACTAGGTGTGCTTTCCCTTCCTTTGACTCCAATGCAAGGAACTAAAAGTTTTAAAAACTACAAGCAGGTTTCTGACACATACAAAATGCTAGAACCATATTGTAGGGAGAAAAGAAACCTAACGATCGAGTTAAACTGTATGAGAGGGTGGAGTTTTCCTTTAAAGTGAAAGCAACAGCCTAATTGCACTAGTTACTAAATGTGACAGAAGTGTACGATTCTGTGGTGATTCTGGGAAACAGAGTACCATATCAAGACAGTATAGCTGTCTCATGGCTAGAATTCATTAACTAGTAAAACTTAAATCCAAGGACCCGACTCAGTCGTAGAAAAGGAAAAATAATTAATTTTATTGTCCAAATAAAATCACAAAAACTGTCATAAGCACTTTCATCTGCCATGGAGACTTCATCAGATAAATAATTAAAATAACTCTTTACTTTTATATTGAACATAATCTTGGTTTAATTACCAAAACCATTACACTTAATAACTTGTCATTACGTTCTTAAAGTGGTATTCCATTAAAAAACATTTAACACATCAGCTTTTTCTTTTAAAACAGAACCTACTGAGACTTGTTCATTTAAACCAGGTAGAAAGGTGGCATTTAATTTCAACTGCCATGTAAGTTCCCTTTCAAGAAGCATTCTCTGCCAGTCACCACCCTTGGGATTTATTTTGATCTTTTCAAAAATACCAAATGTGAACTTTCTAAAATTTGGGCACACAAGTGAATGTTTGTAAATTGCATTTGTCTCTTTCTTCATAACATATTGGTGTTCATAAATCCTTGCCTTTAATGCACTTTCCGTCTTACCAATATAAAATCCTGCACAATCTTCACACTTTGCTAAGTAGACCACTTTCGGGTCCTTGGATTTAACTTTTACTAGTTTTGCTACATTTGCCACTGTTCTTGGTTTTGTTAGAATTTATTAACTGACAAAGAACCTAGGAAAGGCCAGATGTGACAACAATAGACTTGACAAAGGAATAATGGCAAACACCATTTACACCTTCTGCCAAGGAAAAAAAAATCATTTGCAACCCCCTGCTGATTTATTCCAATTGACAGCATCACCATTTGGCCTATATGAAGCTCCAGCTATATTTCAGAGGCTGAAGGATAAAATACTGAAGCCACATTCACTGTATGTTGCTGCATACCTGTTGATGAGGTCATCTAGTCAGAGGGCAAGGAATCTCACTTAACAAAACTGCAGGCTGTGTTAGAAACTATACGACAGGCAGGTTTGACTGTAAATACTATGAAAAGAAAAAAAAATGGGTATTTTACAAGCCAGGTAAGCAAGATACCTCACAGAAAGTGGGTTGGTAAGGCCACAACTGAAAAAAAACAGGGACTATAAAAAAATCTGGTCTGTACCATCCACTAAAGGACAAGTGAAAGTTTTTCTTGTACTGGGTACTACAAGAAAGTTGTGTCTAATTTTGTGGCCACTGCCTATTCTTTTGATAGCTCATGAAACAGGAAAAGTCCCGGTATGGGTGCAATGACCTCTTGAGGCAAGGTAGAGCATTTAATGAAATAAACTGGATACCAAGTTCTGAATCTGTACTACTTACTACAGATTTTGCTAAACAATTCATCCTATATTCACCCTTTATACCGATATGTGAAAGGTAAGTTGACTAGCAGTGTTATCCCAAGATATGCAAGATGAGGAGCACCTGTTTGCTAAATTATGAGGAAGCTGAGCAATCTGGAAAGCCCATGTCAAGTGTTAACCATGTATGCTGTAAAGTACCATTTGTTAGGTAGGCATTTTAGTTTGGTAACTGATCATGCCACAGCAAAAAGACTGATGACAATACAAAGTTGTACCACAGAGGAGCTATCCTTCCAATCTTTTCATAATACAGTGACCTACAAACCTAGATTAGCCACAACAAATGCTGATGGGTAGCTGACAGCCTACAATCCATCGTTATGAGTCCAGCCCCACTGTTATTGTGCTGGGTGGAGAGTAATTTTTACATGTTGGAATGCGGGAAAGTACAGCTGTGTACACTTACCATAAATGTAGATGTTAGAGAGTCTATTCACTGTTGCAGTCATCACATTTGGGTTATCTGCTTGCAGTAGCCCTCAGTCGGCCTGATTATAAAAGTCTTGGGTCCTGCGTCGGTTGCTGTCTCATCTTCTGTGTTGTCAGGTAGTCAGGGGTATAAAGCATGCAGCCGACGCCATTACATCTTTTTTTCTTGTTAATGCGTGGTGAAAGTATGTACAGAACTCCAGGTAGCAGCTTCTAGGATGTCTTTGGTAGGGACACCTCTGAGAAAGGCTGTAGAGGTAGATGCAGCCCTGGCCGAATGGGGTCTAATCCCCTGTGGGATAGGTTTTCCATGGTGCTTAGAGCAGAAATTAATGCAATGGCCTATCCATTTACAAAATGGTTTGCTTTGAAATAGCCTTCCCCTCTGCCTTGCAGCAAATGCCACCAGCAGTTGCTCAGATTTTCTTTGAGGTTTAGTCCTGTCCAGGCAAGTTGTCTGTGCAAATCTAAGGAGTGCAGTATCCATTCACCTTTGTTCTGTGGATTAGAAAAGAAGGTTGACAAATTAATGGACTGATTAAGAGCCACACTGGATACCACCTTGGGCATGAAAGAGGGGTTGGTCCTGAGGGACACCCTTTCCGCATGAAAAAGATGATGAAAGGCTCCACTGCCATAAGGGTCTGTAATTCAGATACCCTTCTTGCTGAAGTGGTTGCTAAAAGGAAAGCTGTTTTCCAAGAAAGGAATTTTAACTCTGCGGTTGCAGCTGGCTCAAAAGGAGGAAGAGTGAGTTTTTCCAATACAACATTAAGGTCCCTGGCTGGAGTTGGGGCTCTCCTGGGTGGTCTTAAGTTTTTGGCCCCTCTGAGGAACTGCTTGAGCAGTGGGTGAGAAAAGAGGGGTGGTTCTGTGTTGTTGTTGTGTCTTTCGGCTTTTCCCGCTTAGGGGTCGCCACAGCGGAACTCCGGTCCGCTAATGATTGGCAGTAGATTTTTACGTGCCGAGTTGCCAGCCCTGACGCACAACCTTCAACGAAGGTACGCCCATTCACGTATGTCTCCACGCAGAAGACGCTCTAGCTGAGAATTGAACCGGACAGCGTCTTACTGTGAGGCGACAATGCTACCGCGGCACCATCTGTGTTGTAATGAGCTGAAATGGCTGAGGAGTGAATTTTGATGGAGGAAAAGGAAAGACCCTTATGAAGCATCTCAGTTAAGTATTGAAGAATCTGAGGTAAATTGGATGCTGTTGTGGCTATCCCTTGAGTTTGGTTCCAGGCACAGAATCATTTCCATTTTTCAGCATAAGATTTTCTATTACTAGGCCTCCTTTTCTCCAAAATGACATCCAACACTTGTTTACTGAGGGATGGTAATGGAGAGATTAGGTAATTAACCAGGTTGCCAGGTTCAGGGTTTGAAGCTGGGGGTGCAGAGTCTGTCTCTCCTGCTGAGACAGCAGGGTTAGGGGTCTGAGGTAGGTGCCATGGGGCCAGCTGTGAGACACTGCGCAAGAGAGGGTACCAGTGTTGTCGTGGCCAGTCTGGTGCAATCAGTATCATCCTTGGTTTGTCCTGTTTGATCTTTAGTAGCACGTTGGAGAGGAGAGGCAGAGGAGGAAAGGCATAAACCTGGAAGGAAGGCCCTGAAAGTGTGGAATAGGTCTACTCAGACTGGGACAAATCATGCAGTATGCCAAAAGGAGAACTTGTGACAAAGGGCTAGAATCAAGGCCTGGATAAGACCTACAATCTGAACATATTGTGACAGCCTATTTCCTGGCTGCGTGAGCTGTGAGGAGATTCCAAAAAGGTACCGTTCTGCAGAACTGCAAGCCAAATGATTGTGTTTGCTTGAACTGTAGGACTGACAAGTCAAGACAATCTGTTTCCATTTCATTTTTAAAATGAGAAGCCAAAAAAGTGTTGTAATTTTCATTTCATGACAAGAATTAAACAATAAACTGATTTTTGTACACCTCTGTGCCTCTAGTCTCTTTGTACTTAATATTTACACTAAAGGATACAAACATATTAGTAACAGACAGGAGTTAAGACAATCGTATAGGGCAGCAAACCTAGACATAGGTACAGATAATTTTTAAGAAACTATTGAAAACAATTACTTTGAGTACAGATTAAGGAAAGGTGAATGGAAACATAAGAAGGAAATTACCTTATTACCTTCTAGTACAAAACCATAAAATGAATTAAGTTAGTAATGTGGTTGTACAGCGAATTTCTAAACAGGGTCAGGTTAAAAAGCTCTAAACAAGCTCTGCAGTGAAGCGAGACTGGTGAAAAAGAGGACTTTAATCTTGAATAACTTCACTGTTGAGAGAGCAGTTGTATTATGATCAGGTGGAATTAATTTCCTTAAATATATGCTGAGTTTTGGGCTGCCATAAACAGTTATTAGACCTACAGTTAGAATCTGATGAAAAGGGGGAAAAAAAGAAAAGAAATAAAAAGTGAGATCTGGTTTACCTATTAATATTCTCATGGTTCTTCACTTATTTCTACAGTACTGACAGGCTGGTTGTTCTGCATAACTCACACCATCACATAATCTCACACCATCACATAATATGAAGGATCAAGACTGCCTCTCTCATAACCAGTTTATTATGTGTTCAAGACATGGACACCTAGAAATTCACCTTGGGAGAATATTTGACAGATGAATCTTGGCATTCATGTTGAAAACACACAACAAAAGTCATGATCCTAATTCTTTGTAGTGAATGGGAGCTGCACTACCATTACAGAAAAAAAAGAAACTGTAGGAGAGAAGTGTTTTACTGGCTTTGAAACCTGGTAAAGCAGTTAACAATAACAGCAGCACACACCTTCTTTAAGAATTCTGATCAAATTAAAAAAAAAAAAAAAAAAAAAAAAAAAAGTTAAAAATTAGGGACAATTTTTTAAAAACAGTTCTAATTTCACTTAAAATTTTAATAAAACAACAGTTTTTGCATTATCCTGCACTTTCTGAACAATAAAGTATGAAACCCTATGTCAGGCATTACTAACAATGTAATATTCAGTGATTTACCAATCAAAAACGTTAAGAGGGACAGGGCAAAAATACGAGGGAAAAATCAGGAATGTTCTGCAAAATCAAGAGTTAAGAGACACTTGCATCAGACAGGCATAAAGGACTCCTCTGTAGAAGAAAAGTACAGATGTGTACACTTACCATAAATGTAGATGTTCAAGTGTATTCACTGTTGCAGTCCTAACAAATGGGTTATCCGGCTCCTGGTAGCCCTCAGTCGGCCAGAATACCAAAGGTAAGTAAAAATGGCATATGTTGCCATCGGTTGTTAAGGAAGTCAGGGCATCCGATACAAAAGGAGGTAGCAGACGACATTTCCTCAGTCTTTCTTGCCATAACAGTCAGGAGCCCCCAGAAAATAAGGCTTAAATCAAAAACCAATTTGACAAATAACAAATTAAGCCTGTACCTCAGGAAAAGAGAATAGGAGAGGACCACAAAAAGGGGGAAGGAGGGAGGGAAACCAGGATTGCAACAGTGAATACACTCTAACATCTACATTTATGCTAAGTGTACACAACTGTACTATGTTCGTCTTTCACTGTTGCAGTCCTAACAAATGGGTTGATTACCAAAGCCCAGACAAAAAAGGGGGGAGGAACCAACAGCATCAAGGGGTGGAGATAATGCCCTGCAACACCGCAGTGGCAAACCCTGCCCTGGCTCTGGAAAACAGAGGCAAATTATAATCAGGGCCGGCCTTAGCCAAAATGGCACCCTAGGCGAAGTAGTGCTCTGGTGCCACTTAAGCCCCACCCACAACATACTCATGAAACACCCCTATTTGAGACACACCCACGGGTAGGTCACTCCCCAAGAAAGCCACTCCAGTCATTTCCTTGAATTTAAATGCATAGGAAGAAAGATACCTTGTAATGTAGTTAACCTGCAACTACTATAGTACGCATTTTCTACTTTAAATACCAGAGCCGGATCATGGGCAAATACGGCCCTAGGCAGGGGAATAGACCACCCCCCCCAGGAGCAGTCCCTCCTGCGGCAACCTCTTACCCCTCCTAGCAGCAGCCCCCTCCTCAGCCATTCCGGTGTTACATTATTTGGTTATTTCTCACCAGTTAGCATGCATATGGTTCTCCTATTTGCTTCTGCAGTGATTACCGATATTTTAATAAAATAGCACACACACAGCCAGTCGTGCTAAACAAACAATATAGTCTAGCAATGAAAACAGACTTAGCATGAGCAGTAAACGTATCTACCCTTGAAACTCTCATTCACTGAAATGGCATAAAAAACAACATTCGTAGAAAATGCATCTGGCCAGTGGAGAATTAAGTTTAACTTTGTACTGTTTTCAAAACAGACTCCTTCCACAATTTTTTTTAGGGACATGTATACATGTATTTGTACTTTGATTCACCCTATATTCCTTGTATAATACAGCACCACTTGTTAGAATGCATTTTAAATTTGTAGTTTTTAAACATTCTTTTAATAAGCAGTGAAACAAAATGTATGAACCAGTAACTGCCCATTTCAGAAAATTTCAACCATAAAAGGCCACTCAAGACTTCAGTCATTACAACCCACCACTATCAGTCAATAAGCACAATCTCTGCAGAAGTAAAATTCATCCAAATAATTCTACAGTAAACAGATTTGTAACTAATGAAGTGGCTGTTACTGGTAAACAACTTTACATTTCTGTTTCATCTGCAAATTCGGTGCTTGCTGCTATTGAAGAATTAATTGCCTACATTACATGAATGACTGAGAAAACGACAAGTGCATAGCTACTAGGCATCTTATACAAATAGGGCACACTAAGTAATGCAGAACCCCTATCCACTCTTAAAATGCAACAAATAATCAGCAACTAGGGCATTACATACCATGCATCCATACCTCTCAACCACCTAGCACAAGAAATCTGAAAAAATCCTAAAATAAAGGGGGGGCAAAGGCCTCCAAACAGGGGCACGTTATAAATATTGCTCTTATAGACTTTTAAAGCTGCTAGAACAGCATTTGTCTTAGCATGCCATTTTTGGAAGGAAATGAAGGCTGAAACTCAAATGTATGACATTTAATTATTTAAATCCTCAGTGATTTGCCAGCAAACCACAAATTTTATGAGGAATAGACCAAAAATATGAGGCAAAAATAATATATAACCAACAGAGATGTGCCGCACCATAAACTCAGCACAGTCGGAAAGGAAGGTCAAATTTTTAGTAAAGTGTACTTAAAGTTGAAGCTAGCAAAATTCAGTATTGCTTAAATAGTAAAAAAAAACTTCCCTGGCACATTACAGAAACTAATTAGTCATCACTAAGCAGAGATCTACAAAAATAGAATGGTTATCTACCAGTGCAGGTAATCCATATAAACAGGGTATAGCAAAAACAATTTAAAAATGGCAAAATCACATGTTATATACAGTGGTAAAATAGAAAGTGCACAGGAATTTCACCAGCTATGAGCATTGTGCCATGTAATCACATCAGTAATCAAGCAAGAAGCCAGTTATATGTGCAGACAAGTCATCCCAGCTACTTCTCAAAGCACAACAGCTAAAGCACTGTAAAATCACGGAGACTTTCCTAAATCAAGAGACTACAGTGAATATAAACACTCCATGCAAAGTAACAGTACCTGCAGATTCAGATAAATGAGATAAGCTGAAAGATCCAGATAAAGTCTGCCCTCAAGGTAATCTTGTTAACAAACATTGAAACAGTTAATCAGAGGTGCGTCGTTCCAGAATAGTTTAGGAGATGAGAGTGTAATCCTTACCGATATCCACTGTACCCAGTATAAAATACAAGAACTCAATCGCAAAATAGCTTAAGACGATACTTGTTATAATTTTAGCACAAAAAGGGAGAGAATTGCAATAGTAAGATGGCCACGCATCACCAAGGAACTCTGGTATCCGCAGTTATGAGTGGCCAACAAAAGTATTGAAAGAAATGGCACAGATATATGTCATAGATTTTCAACCAGGCACACACACTTTCTCTCTTCTGGCATACAGAAGCCCACTTTAAACTTCCCAGACAGACCCATACATTTACCTTCTTTTTAAGACGAATGACAACACGCGTACACATGGAATTACCTCCTCTCATAACTAAAGTGCTAGTTTAATTTCCGCGTGCAACTTAGAACATCTTTGCATCCACATCAGCGTGTACGTGATGTATGTACGTTCCTCCTTAAAGGAGAAGACTTCACTACTGTCAAATGAAGATTTTTTTCCCTTCTTTTTTCCTTCTGGCCAACTTGCAGGTATAGAAGTGGGAGGGCTCTTGCCCTCCCCCCTCACACTAGGATTCTGGCGCCCTATCATTTACTTATTTATTTTAATTAATTTACTGTTCATATTATGTGTTCGTATAATAAGAAAAGTAAATTAATTAAAATAAACACAAATTGTGCCCTTTAGGAGGCCGACATATATGACGCCCCAGGCGGTTGCCTAATTCGCCTATGCCTAAGGCCGGCCGTGATTATAATGCTTTGTGAAAGTGTGGACAGAAGACCATGTGGCAGCCTCCAAAATGTCTTTAGTAGGGACACCCCTTAGAAAGGCTGCAGAAGTGGAAGCCGCTCAAGTAGAGTAGGTCCTAACCCCTTGAAGCGGAGCTTTGCCATGAAAGAAATAACAAAAAGTAATGCAATGTGCAATCCATTTAGAAATGATCTGCTTAGAAATAGCCTTGCACTGGGCTCCAGGGGCAAAACTGACCAATAACTGTGCTGATTTCCGAAGGTCCTTAGTTCTGTCCAGGTAAAACATGAGCTGTCTGTGCACATCAAAAGAATGTAGGATCCTTTCACCTCTATTGTGAGGATTAGGAAAGAAGGTAGGAAA
The DNA here is from genome assembly GCF_019279795.1 of Protopterus annectens. NCBI lineage: Eukaryota > Metazoa > Chordata > Ceratodontiformes > Protopteridae > Protopterus > Protopterus annectens. The sequence continues at coordinate 855,823,539 of NC_056728.1, forward strand.
GTGTATAGACTGATTAACAGTCAGGCTGGAAACCACCTTAGGCATAAAGGAGGGATTAGTCCTGAGAGAAACTCTATCTGCATGGAAAATAAGAAAAAGCTCCACAGTCAAAGCTTGCAGCTCCAAAACCCTCCTTGCTGAAGTTATAGCCAAGCGGAAGACTGTCTTCCAAGAGAGAAATCTTTAGAGGCAGCTGGCTCAAAAGAAGGAAGAGTGAGTTTCTCCAGAACAAAATTAAGATCCCAGGCTGGAGTAGGAGCTCTTCTGGAAGGTTTTAAATTGCAAGCACCTCTGAGAAAAATTTTCATCAGAGGAAGAGAGAAAATGAGCTGTTCAAGAGAACAATGAGCAGAGATGGCTGAAGCATGGATCTTGAAAGAGGAAAAAGAAAGACCACCCTGAAGCAAATCAGCAAGGTATTCCAGGATTAGAGGAAGGGTAGGTTGAGAAGCAGACTCCCCTCTAACCCGCATCCATCGAGAGGACCTTTCCCATTTGCCAGCATAGGATTTCCTAGTGCTAGGCTTCCCTCAGCACGTCAACCACCTGTTGGGAAAGGGAGGAAGAAAGGGAAGGAGTCATGCAATGAGCCATGCTGCCAAATGGAGGGACTGAAGATGAGGATGTAGAATGTTTCCCCTTTCCTGAACCAAAAGATCTGGCTTCAGAGGTAGATGCTAAGGAGGAAGATGGGAGAGACTGCAAAGCAACGGATACCAATGCTGTCTGGGCCAGTCCGGATCTATGAGAATAGTCCTTGGACGTTCATCCCTGACCTTCACTAAATCTCTGGGAAGAAGAGGAAGAGGAGGGAAGGCGTACACTGAAAGCAAAGTCCAAGGGAAGGACAGAGCATCCACTTTCCAGGCTCTGCTGTGCTGCTGTCTGGTGCAAAAGAGAGGTAGCAGATGGTTGCCTGGGGAGGAAAAGATCCACCTGAGGAGTGCCCCAATGTTGAACGATGCTGTAAAAGACTGCTCTGTTCAGCTGCCACTCGTGAGGATCCAGGGTTTGCCTGCTCAACTGGTCTGACAAAACATTGAGCCTTCCTGGAAGAAACTGAGCTAGGAGATGCAGGTCCAGGGATGCTGCCATGGACCAAAGATTCATGCTTTGCCTGCACAGGGGGTAAGAGCGAGTCCCTCCCTGCTTGTTGATGTACCACATGACCATGGCGTTGTCTGTCCTGACAAGCAGGGTCCCTGGAGAAAGAAGATGCTTGAAAGCCAGTAAGACCTGCTGAACTCCACAGGTGTAGTCCTATGCATCTGTAGTCAGAACTTGAGTGGCAAGAGGTGTCCAAAAAGGCATGCCTTTGTTTTGTAAACAGGTTGCTGCCCACCACAGAAACTCAATCTGCAGAGATGGAAGCAGAGGAATCATCATATCCAGGTCCTCCAAGTGTTGACACCAAACGATCTTGAGGTACCATTGCAATTTCCTCATATGCAGTCTTGCAAATGGAATCACGAGAATACAAGATGCCATGAATCCCAGAGCTTGCAGGGAGCTGGGACAGGTTTGCAAAGTCCTTGAAGTAAACTGAAAGAGATGTCTGCTTCTCCTGGGTTGAGATATATCATCTGGGCGGCTGTGTCCAGACTCGCTCCCAGGAATGTTATCTCCTTGGATGGTACCATTTTCGATTTTCCCTCATTGAGAGTGTAACCCAGGAAAGAGAGAAGAGTCTTTACGAATTCCAAATCTTTTAATAGCTATTTTTGAGAACTTGCTTGAAGTGGAAGCCTGCCAATGCCTAGACCTTTGAGGTGTATCCCCCCTGCCCCCTAGAAGATTTGTAACCTCTAGTCCTGGAATGGTTCTGTCTGCTGAAATTAGGAAAGATCCAACTCTTGGAAAGGTAATTCCTGCTAAAGCGAGGGGGTTGAACTTGCAGAAAATTCTTAACAGTTTGCATGGACTTGGCCTTATCTTCCATCTTCTTCAGTACCTCCTCTGTTTTGCTGCCAAAAAGACTGTCTTTATGCAAGGTACATCCAAAAAGCTTAGCCTTGACAGGTTCTGGAAGAGGCTGTTCCCTGAGCCAAGCATGTCTTCTAATAACAGATCCAGTAGCCATAGCCCTGCTGGAGGCCTCAAGGATGTCAAAACCACAATGCAAAGAATGCTTATTGACCAGACTGGCTTAATTCAGTAAATCCTGCATGTCTTTACTCTCTGCCAAAAGAGGTACACATGCTATCCTAGACTTAATAGCCTCCGAGGTGTGCTGCTGGTACTTCAGCATATGAAATAGACAATTGGTAGCCCTAACAGCTAGGGTGGCAGAGGTATAAACCTTCTTGCCCCACCTATTTAGGTTCCTGGACTCCCTGTCAGAGGGAACAGGATTCCTGGTAACAGTGGCCTTAACTCTTTTAGGGCCCTGAGAAATAACCTCTGGATCCACCAATGGATTCCTGAAAAAGAAACAGGTGAGAATCAGGGACTCTGTAGTACCTGTCAGGTTTCCTGGGAGCACGGGGAACTGAATTTGGAGACAAGGAATTTTCCAGAAACACATAACTTCCAATACAGGGGGGAATAGCAAGAGGTTTATGCTGAGGTAAATCCAGAAACTCCCTAATCCGTTTCTTGGATTGGGGATAATCCTAACTTTCCCATTTAAAATGTTCTCTGAGGGTATTTAAAGTATCACCAAAACAGAAATGCTCTGGAGGAGAGGCCGAAGGGATGGACTCCTCTGCATCAGAATCCTCAAAGGGAGAAAAAGCCTGAGAAAATTCCTCTTCATCAGCAGAAATGCTGGAAGAATCAAAACCTGAGCAGGACAAAATCTCAGGAGAAACATCCCTACTCATTTTAGGAGGAGGAGGAGGCTGAAAACCCCCTAATAAAAGTCAAATCATTAGCCATTTTAACCATTTGGGATTGAGGTGAACGAGAAGAAGCTGGAACCTGCCTTTTCACAGGCTTACGAATGTGGTAGTGGTGCTGCGGTAGTGTTGTCGCCTCACAGCAAGACGTTGTCGAGTTCAATTCTCAGCTAGAGCGTCTTCTGAGTGGAGGCATGCGTGAATAGGCATGCCTTTGTTGAAGGTTGTGCATCAGGGTTGGTAACTCGGCACGTAAAAATCCACTACCAAACATTAGCGGACCGGAGTTCCGCTGTGGTGACCCCTAACCGGGATAAGCCGAAAGATACAACAATGAATGGAAAATTTACCTGCAAGCCTGAAGGACTCAGGAGGCCTGATAACCGCCAAAGTTGCAGCAGATGTTGAAAGAAGAAGTTTGCAGTCAGAATGCAAAATGGAGGCCTCCGACACCGGAGTCAGCTTAGCGGCTCCGGCTCCAGCAGAAAAGGCAACCGGCGACAAGTCGGAAGGCAAAACAGAGGCTGAAGGCCTAAGGCACTCGGACTCAATCAAGGCCTGTGGTTGTACATCTGCGGACTGCAAAGGAGTCTCACTGGCTACCGCCTGACTGACTACCAACTTAACCTCATCTGAGGACTTAGCTTTCTGAGGCCTGTTGCGGTCCTTATCCTTAAGTTTCTTCGGAACACCCGAAGCCTGAAGACCAGCGGACACCATACCAACAAACTTAGGCCAAACTCCAAAATGCCTAGCCAAAATCCTAACCTGACGACTGATAGTACGCAGATTAAAGGAGGCACAGATCACACTTGGGAACATCGTGATCAAGGCCTAAACAAATAATGTAATAGGAATGTAAATCTCTATGGGGAATCTGCTTTCCACAGGTAAGGCAATTAACTTTTTCTGACATTCGTTAAGGCAAGAAAAGAGGATCCCCAATGGGGTACTTCGCTGTAGTAGACTTCAACTCTTGTAGTCGGAAACCAAAGATAAACTGCCGACCAGCACTCGTGCATGAAAAGCTTCTGCTTCAGGCTCCGCAGCAAGGAAGACTGAGGAAGTGACATTGGCTGCCTCCTTTTGTATCGGACGCCCTGATGTCCTTTACAACAGACGTAATTTTTGCTTACCTTTGGTATTCTGGCCGACTGAGGGCTACCGGGAGCCAGATAACCCATTTGTTAGGACTGCAACAGTGAAACACGATGAACATCAGTTTTATGAGCTATTAGACACTGTTATTCCACAAGTGTGGTAGAGTGATGCTTTAACAGCTTCTAAAAGTTTTTGTCCTTCCTCAATTATTCTTTGCAAGCTGGTACTGTTTTTAGTCCTTTGCACTGATCTTAGCAGTGTCAAGGTGTCTTTAGGAAGCTTTTGTTAAACATTCCTGACTGCTATTAAGATCAGATGTCAAGTTAGGAAAGCACTTAATAAATTAATTTTGGAGCACAACTGCAGTGCTCCATGCACTATGCAATAAAAATAAGTATCAAAGGTGGGAGGTATGGTGGAATTTGGTCTCAATGAGAGCAAACGCAAGCACGGAGGAAGTAAATTCTACATGAAAGTTTATGAATATTCAAAAACATGGACTACCATTAGCAGTCCAGCTGTACATATCTGTTGTAAATTAAGCATTGCCCCCCCAAAAATGTCTGGTTCCAAACAATTTGATAGTCTCAGTGACCTACATTTCAGAATGGGTATAGAAACATAAAAATTATGGCCATCATTTTCCACACAATATTTCTACATTAGCTGTAGTGTTAAAAACAAACATACATAAAGTAAGCATCTGAAACTCCCTAACCGAACAAAGTAGAAGAGAACACAATTGTGTAAGTAAACTTACCATAACAGAAGCCGCTATTGTCAGCAGAAGAGAAAGGCTTGGCAGTCCCTTCACTGTATTAGTATTACAGAGCAGCTAAACTAAAAATAACTTACTATCTGCAGAACCCATACTATGACTCAAAATGGACATGTACAATATTAACAGGAGGAAACGCAGATGATAATAATTTGTTCCCAAACAAGTAGCAATTTGAACTATGATGACCAAATGGGAGGAGTATTTACAATTCTAGAGATTGTATTGAAATTAAAACATTACTCATTCTGGAGATTTGAGCTAGAATGACAGGGGTGTTTTGGGGGCAGTTTCCTATCAGCTTGGACTTCCTAAGGAAATGGTGTGGCCTTGAAAGAAAAGTCTATTTTTTGTAGAAATAAAAAGGGGAAAAGGTTAGAATGGATACAGCTGCATGACAAATTCCAACTGACAGGGTTGGAAAATATTAGGTATAGAGGACTATACCAAATCCCATAAGATCACGAGGCAGAAATAAAAAGAAGAAATGTAATTATGCATGAATTAGTATAAATAATGACAGAATCTAGAACAAAAGAAGCCAATAATAAAAAAAGTAGTAAGTGATTATATAAGGCTTTGATCAACAAAAAGTTTGGCAAAGAACACAAGTTTAGCAAATCACTGGAGTGAGAGTTTAGGTAAGGAAATTTCAGGGAAAAACTGAAGGGAGATTTGTTTAGGCCCTAAATTATCCACCAAACCCAGAAAATTTAGAATTTTCTCAAGGAAGTATTTGCACAAATATTTTTATATACCAGAAAGGCTAAATAAGGACTGTGGTGGTGGTGCTGCGGTAGCGTTGTCACCTCACAGTAAGACATTGTCCTGTTCGATTCTCAGCTAGAGCATCTTCTGTGTGGAGACATGCATGAATGGGCGTACCTTCATTGAAGGTCATGCGTCAGAGCTGGCAACTCAGCACGTAAAAATCTACTGCCAATCATTAGCGGACAGGAGTTCCGCTGTGGCGACCCCTAACCGGGAAAAGCTGAAAGACACAACAACCAGAAAAGCTAAATAAGACTTACCTAGGGACTGACAGTGGATGCTGGAGATGTGAGAACTGCCAGATGGGGAGTTGGAGACACATTTTGGACATTCAAAGAATTACAGGTATTGATGAAAAAGTGACAAAAAAGGATGGTCAGGTAGACAGAACCCGGTATATGCTTAACTGGGTAGATGAGGGACAGACAAAAGGAAATTTAAAGGACAGAGTGTTAATGATTTTTATAATGGCCAAAACAGCAATAACTACAAAATGGAAAACAAACTCCAAACACTGAAGAATTTGTTAACTTACTGGCAGAAATAAGTAATTGAGAAAAGGTGTTATTGAATCAAAGACCAAGTAAAATCCAAATGCAGAAATGGGAACATTTGGAAACTAAAACAGGCTAGTAGGTAGTCTAGTTATATTATATGGGGAAGGAAAAAAAAAACAGGACTGATCTCCAGCAACATGGAAGAGAATGAGATGGGGGAAAAAAGGCTTTTGGCAGAACGTCCAGATAAATGAAAGCTGGGTGGGGAAAGTAGTATTTAGGATAGGTTATGCAGTGGGAGGGTCTAAGGGTTTTCACTTTCTTCTGGATAAAAATGAGTCAGCCGTGATAGAATTAAATGTGAACCATGCATGAGAACTGCACAGAACATTGTTGATAAATGCAGCAATAAAACACATTTTAGAGAATACTGTAGAAAAAAAAAAACTTCATATAACAGTAGATGTTCTGATGTGTCACTGTGGCTGTAGCCCAAGCTTTATAGGTCTTGCCACCCACACTAGCCATCTTCCCAGCACTTTGGGTGGCCTCCCAGGTGATCCAACCACCAGGAGCACACAAGATGCTACACATAAAAGACAGGTGGATCACGGATACCATTTCAGTAGCCTAAGCTGTAATAGCAGATTACCATATCTTAGAAAGAACTAGAAAAAGAGGGAGGAGGACAATAACGAAGACTCCTAGAGCACCTAGAAAATGGTCCTGATAAAGCCAGTTCTGGGCTGGAAAAGGAATGCAGTTTGTAGTGTTCTGTAAATGTATGTACAAAGGACCATGTTGTTACTTCTACAATACTTCTGGAGTCAACCCATTTCCAGAATGCCACTGGAGAAGCTAATGCCCTTGTTGAATGAGCTGTAACCCTGCCTGAAGTGGCTGATTGTGGAGAGTACAACAAAAGTAATAGCATGAGGTAACTATTTAGAAATGGTCAAGTTCGTCACTGGTTGTCCTTACACTTACCTTCACAGAAGACAACTAGCTGGTCAGCTTTGTTTTGTGTAGGTAGTATCCGAGCTGCATGTGTGCATCTTCTCCATCTTGCTCTTTAGTTCAGGGGAAAACTGGGAGATTTCTAGCTTGACAAGTTGAACTCTAAACAATTTTAGGCAACCCTGCTCTTATGAAAAATGAGATACGGTTGACTCAGCATAAGAGGTTGTAACTCAAATACTCTCCTAGCAGATATCAAAGCAATGAGTAGAACAGTCTTCACTGTTAATCACATCAAATCAGTCTCACGTGACGGTTCAAATGGTGACAAAGTAAGTTTCACAAGCTAAAATTGAGATCCCAAAAAAGAGCCACCGATGTTCTAGGTAGGCAAGCATGCAAGACCCCTTTTAACTAGATCACTGATCATTATTAGAAAGCAGGGGATCAAAGGGCCTTGACAGAAGAGTATGATAAACCACTGGAGAGTTACAAAAATAATTAAAAAACAGAGGCAAATGGACCTGAGAAGGGTTCTGCTTCTTTGAGTAGCACCAACTAGAAAATCTTTTTCACTTGCACATATACGATATTCTAGTAGCAGGTTTTCTTGTCTCCTTTAATATCTGCTGCATGTCCTCCAAAAAAGGTGCCTAAAAGGTATCAACCCCCCCCATGTGATTACATCTAGTCTGTGGGGAAGTTTGCATTAAATGCCCTTAGCCATACTGAAAAGAAGGGAGAACCACTGCAACCTTGGTCAGAAGGAAATTGCCACCACAGTTTTTGTAGAGCACTTGTGGATCTTTAGAAGAACCCAGGCAAATCGGTGGAAAAGCATACAAGAACTTTCCTATCCACAAGAATGAGACAGCATCTGCTTTCCAGGCCTGACTGCAAAGAATCCTTGAGCAGAATTTCTTTAGTTCTTCTACTCTGAAAAGAAGAAGACAGACTGACTTGCGGTGTTCCCCAAAGTTGAATCAATTCTTGGAAGACCTCAGGATGAAGTTTCCATGCATTGGGGGCTCTATCTTAGACCCGCTGAGCTTGTCTGCAATATGGGTTTGCTCTGACAGAATACACGAGGCTAGAAGAGTCAGACTGAGCTGAATTGCTACCTCCCAGGTCATCCTGGCATGTAGTCTAGTAATGTGTACTCTGGCAAACAGCAGCAGATTATTACTGATGCTATGAACTCTAGAATCCCTTGAAGATGCTTAACTTAGGCTAGTGAAACTCAGGAAGCACTGCTGAAGCATATCTGTTCTGTCTGGTGGAAGAAATAATCTCAGAAAAATCATTTTGTGAGGTGGGATGAGAGAAGACTTGAACACCCAAATTGAGTAAACGTTTCTGGAAGAGTTGCTAGAGACTCTTGAAAGTTGGAAGAATGTATACAAAGATAAGACAATCTTCCAAATATGGAAGAAAATGTGGAAACCCTAGAGTCTCCGACAAGCAGAGTTCAAATGGTAAAACTGAGAAATGATAATATAAGCAAAACACACCAAATCTTAGTAACTGTCTGAAATGCTTTGCAATAAGAATGTAATGTCAGGTGTCTTTCAGATCCAGTTTTACCAAGAAATCTGAATGAGGAATCAAAGTTACAAGGTTTTAAAGTAACAACATCTTGAAATTTTGAATCTTCATAAAAAAGGTTTAGAGAAGAAAAATCCAGTATTGGCTTCAAAAATTCTAGTGGTCTCGGAACTATTAATATTCTTGAACAATAAGCTTTGCCCAACAGACTGATAGGCACTGGTTCTATGACTCCCTTAGATAGCATATTTGCAGAAGGGAAGGAAATAGAGAAATCTGGTTTCCTCAGTAAGAGGGGAATCACCTGAAAAGGAGGAAGGGATCAAGAGTACAGATCTCAGAATACCTTCAAAACCTATTTCTCATTCACAAGTTCTTCACGTTCCTATAGCACTAGGGACCTTCTTCTTATTGCACTAGGAACTTGCTGTGCAGATTTGTAGATGCATCTTTTCACAAATGATGCTTCACCACTGTGTTACACAGTTCACAGGAATATCTCTCCTACATAATTTGAATATGTAAAAAAAATTAATATAGGATAATATCACATCAACATGTGATTGTCATATAATTTGCCTTACAGATAATTAACACCAGTCCTGACACAGATGATGGTGATGCTCTTCGTGATTATACTTGGGGGGTAACTGTTGATATACACTGTACATTATACAATGACTGGCCACTAATATTCAAAAAGGAGCACGTGGACTGGTCAACCCAACCAGCGTGCCCAGTGTAAATCCGAGAATATACCAATGGAAAAAGTCCAGTTTCCCGGACTTTTTTTCCATTAGTATCTCTCATAAAATTTTTACTTTTTTCTTTTCTTTTTTTTTTTTTTTTTTAAATAAATTCACAAAACCGAAGACCTCAAACAAGGCAGACAGTGCAGAGAAAAATAAGAGGTAATTATGTACATTCTGCAAAACTAAAGAAATGTACCCGATTATCCTTTTATTTTCGCTGTCCTGGCTCTCCCAATGCTAAGTCTTCCGGTTTCTTTATTCTTTTAAATAAAAAAAAAGGGAAGGAAATCATCCTTTCTCCATTGCTTCCTTTGCATAGCACTAATGTGCTGCATAAGTGTGGGAACGCAAGTCCCATACACATGGGGAGTACATCAGAAAAGTTCCAGGATTCTGGAAAAACATGAAGGGCACCAGGGAGACATTATACAAAGACATTATTTAAGAAAAGTAAGTATTTTTTTTCCCTTAAATAATATCATTGTACAATAGAAATAACTGAAACCATACTGTGGTATATTGAAGATTTTCCCACGGTTAGCTTTATTTAATTACTCTGTCTTCACCCTCGTGATTAAACCACACCAAACATGGGTAAATCTTCAATATACCACACCAACGTAGTTGGTTATTGCTATATTATTCCATGATGTGTTTTCCTATACACCATCAAACTGGCCCTTTTATGTTTAATTCAACTCTGCTATATATTTTTCCTTTATCGCATTTTAGATCTTCTGTTACCTCTACCATTTTCTAAGTCCTGTAAAACAGTTGCTTTTCTAAATATACTTGCAGCACCTGAAAAGGGGCTTCTGCCTAGTCAGACTAAACAAATCTTAATAAACAAACACATACGTACACAATAAACACAGTACCTGTTAAAGACAATCAATGTGTACTATACATAAAGAGATTTAAACTTTCAACCTAAAACAAGTGAACCTACTTTGTCTGTCCACACGTTCTCCAGCACTGCAAAGGAAGTAAACTCCCTGGAAGTACAGAGGTACTTGCAGACTTTATTCTCAGTGTTCTTCAGTGGCAGTCCATCTTCAAGGATCAGCCCCAACACCACTGGATCAACAAGATAAACAGGTACGCCATGGCTTGAAGTCAACGCAAGGAACTTCTTAACCACCTGCTACAGCAAAAACATTAAGATCACGTTTAGCAATTAAATGTACAACTAATAGCAAAAATTAAACATGTGATTACAGTAGGTAGTGCAACTCATCAGGATCATGGCTATGTGATCAAGTTAATACAAGACATGCACCAAATTTAAGATGGTCTGCAGGGGAATCAGTCCATAGGGCATTTGGAAACAGCATCATAGATCAGCAGACACTAGTGACAGTAAAATATGTTTTGAGGAGCATACAGCAGAATGTCTAGTGATATAAAAAAGTGACAGTCATAGATTTCAAGAATGCTATTTTTTTTCTCTCAGCAACAGACCATCAGCTGCCATCAGCTCCTCTCTTCTTTCGCTAGATATGCCAGACCTGCCTTTGTCTCTCCTAGGCTCAACCTGGCCCAAATACGCAGCCAGTGAGTTTGACAATATGGGAGCAGCATCAATCTGCCACCAGGGAATGTGCCCTAACACCTGCTCCCTCATGGCAGCATTGCTATCTCACTGACGTATGCCCTCAGGAGATGTATGTGCAAACTCCCAACTAAGCATCCCAACACTTATGCAGCACAGATACAGGCAAGCTCATATACTGCTTACTGCAGCAATCTGATAGTGCTTCCCTCCACCAGGATGTGTGACCCAACATCAGCCAGTCACTCTCATCCTCCCCTTGTGTCTGTCAAGCACCCCATGTCATTAATCTAACATGAGTCATCCGGGATGCAGTAATGGCGATGCCTCTCTGTCCACAGGGCTGCTCTTCAAGCTCTAATTTTAAGACAAAAGCATTATAAGTATTTTGCAGCAGGAAGCAGTGGCAGAGATATGGAAAAAGTAATGAACCAGACTAAAGAAACTCTTAATGGAAGCAAAAGAATTAATAAAATGTATAGAAAGAAGAAAATAAACCATCATCCTTCTCAATGCAAAACGAAAAGGAAAGGTTTTCATCAATACAAGAGAAAAAATCATGAAGATCTGCAATGCAATATTCAATCATGCACTATACACCATCATATACACAGTCTAATGCACGACAGTCTTCTTCAGGAACACACAGATGACAAAACAGGTGCAATGCAATATTCAATCATGCATTATACACCATCATATACACAGTCTAATGCACGACAGTCTTCTTCAGGAACACACACATGACAAAACAGGCGCAATGCAATATTCAATCATGCACTATACACCATCATATACACAGTCTAATGCACGACAGTCTTCTTCAGGAACACACAGATGACAAAACAGGCGCAATGCAATATTCAATCATGCACTATACACCGTCATATACACAGTCTAATGCACGACAGTCTTCTTCAGGAACACACAGATGACAAAATAGGTGCAATGCAATATTCAATCATGCACTATACACCATCATATACACAGTCTAATGCACGACAGTCTTCTTCAGGAACACACAGATGACAAAACAGGTGCAATGCAATATTCAATCATGCACTATACACCATCATATACACAGTCTAATGCACGACAGTCTTCTTCAGGAACACACAGATGACAAAACAGGCGCAATGCAATATTCAATCATGCACTATACACCATCATATACACAGTCTAATGCACAACAGTCTTCTTCAGGAACACACAGATGACAAAACAGGCACTGGCTCTGCTTTTGCTTCCTCGTAGCAATCCACTCCTTCTCTTCATTAATTCTTATCAAGTGATGTGCACACATGCTCATTAATATTTATCAAGTGATGTTGACATACGCTCATTAATATTTATCAAGTAATGTTTTAATGCTGTGCTTCTCTCGGCCATCAAATCAGCAGTTTATTCATCTGCATAGTGGACTGCCACAGCGATTCTGGGACTGAAAAAGCATACTGCACTTGCACACATGTGCAAGCCAAAATAAAATGCACTTAGGCATTCTAAGGCAATGGAAAAATATCAAAAGTTGTGTACTGCATGGAAAATCTCCAGAAATAAGATGTGCAACACAAATTATATGACCTTCTTTTGATGGTACATTGTTTTTTTTATTTTGCACAACCATCCCAAATAGCAACGAAATGGCATGTGAAAATTGTGATCACATCCTCCAAATATTGCCTGTGTTACAGAGTTAAACACTAACATACCCATTTAGAAACCTCTCTATAAAATTCATTCAGAAATGGCACACACTTGAAATAACTCAAAGTGATATCAATATGTAGATTACATTTGCTTGCAACAGTATGTCTCTCCAAACAAAGTTTACCAGTTTTTCTTTTCTTGTCCCTATGAAAAGAAATGTACAGCTTACCAAATGGATGAACTCCAGGAAAAGTGCTGTATTACAGCTTGCTTTGAAAGCAAGTACATTTATCCATCTTGCACAGCTTATAAAATTAATACTTTGTAATTATATATTTCACATTTTCTAATCACACATTTAAAGTCCTAAGACAATTTTATATATTCATTCAAACACTTCAAAAATTCAAAACATGCTTTTTTAACCAAACTGGTATTAATTACTCAAACTAATAAAAACTCTCAATGGCAGCTTGTTTAACTGGAAATTTCTTTTCATCCACTGTGCATGCCAGATTCATGCCAGCAGCTATTTTAGAACAGATGAAATTTATATTACACAGGCACACATATATGCATGCATACCTAAATGCTAACTATCTCTGTCTCTCTCTCTACAAATATATGCAGATTTATAAGTACAGTATATTTGCAAACACAGATATAAACATGGAAACACTCCAAATAAGTCAAACAATTCTAATATTGAAAGTTTTTCCAAAGGCAGAAGACACAAACTAATTTGAACACTTCTGTTAGTGTTACATTTGTGTCAGACTACAAACAGAAGGGATTGGGGAAAACGCCCTTTCCCCACTGGATAGCAATCTCAGAGTTGGTATATACAACTAGCAAGGGGGGATGGGGGGTGTAAGGGGGACTTGCCACCGTGCAAAAAGAATTTGCTTTGCGTTTTTATGTTTTTTGTTCAATGTTTTGGAGTACATCCCTATATGTATATATACTCTCTCACACACACACATATATATGTATGCATTATATGTATGGGTGTGTGTGTCATATATATACACATATATACACACACGCAGATATAAAACATATACATCTATGCACACATTATTATTATTATTATTATTATTATTATTATTATTATTATTATTATTATTAATTGGCAGAGGGGTGTAGGGGGTCTTGCCCCCTGCAAAAAAAAACACTATTTCATAATTAAATGCTTCTTGGTTCTCTCTCTGAGCATTGTAGTTCCAGGTTGTTTTTTTTTGCTTCTGATTCTGTATCAACGTTAGCAACATAGACATTTTTGTGTTGAAACCTTTTAAGTTGTCACAACATAAACAAAAATAATTAACAACTGGCTTTGCTTGTGGTGTCAGTCCAGGGGATCCAGCATCTGTCAGCCTTGGAAGACATGCTCAACAGGCACGCTGCTTAGCCAGAGATGGTCTGAACCTGTCTCTTCTAGGCTTTCGGATACTGGAAAAGGCGCTTGCCTCCCCCACAGTGACATTTTTAAACAATGTCAAAAGAACAAAATTTCTAACTTACAAAATCCACTTGAGACAAACTGGTTCTGCTGCTGAACGCCACAAGTCTAAACATGAAATTGCACTCCCTGGAAGCATTCCTCACCTTGGAAGATGCTGACGTTTGTGCAGTCACTGAGACATGGTTCAAGATCATGGAGAGCACCCTGGCCATGCAATGCTAAAATGCCTTCCACATGTTCAATCCTAAAAATGAGCATGAAAGAACCAATGGTGGAGGTGTAGCCATCTTCACTAAAGCCAAGTACACCTAGAGACTCGTCAAACAGTATGACTCTCTCAAACTACTACATGCCCAATTAATTATAGGCACAATACCCTACCACATCATTGCTAGCTACAGGTTCCCCATCATGAACCAAGAAAAGCACACCACCTACCTGGGATTACTAGACTCACTCACCAGACAGCCGAACACTTTAGTCATGGGAGATTTCAACTATCCTTCCATCGACTGAGTAACATGAATGAGCACAAAAATGCTCTCCCATAGGTTCCTGGACTTTGTCAATACAAATGCTCTGGAACAGACAGGCTGCACCCCCACAAGGGGCTCAAATGTCCTAGACAAAGTACTCACCAACATGGGGGGAGGGTCACTGCACTCCCCCTGTGTGATTCTCTCTATGGTAAGGTCGGCCCATAAATCAGTCTCACTCGAAGTAACTACTGAACCTGTCACCACTACAGGAGCAAAGAAACTAAAAACTTTTCCAAAGCAAACTACAGCCTACTAAGTGATGGTATAAAAAGTTTTATACCCCCCCCCCCCACAATCACAGACAACAATGACTCTTACACAGATGTATACACAAATGACCTGTATAAACACTTAAGCAACTGTACAGATTCAGCTGTACCTGAAAGGATTAAAACCAGTTCATGAAAAAAACCAAGCCACTGCAGTAGAGCTCAAGTATAAACAAGTTATATAAAAAAGGAAGAAACTGACATCTAAGAACAAGAGGAAACTAACTCAGCAGAAGAAGAATTCCCTCCAGAGCTTGAACAAGCAAATCAGAAATTGTTAAAAGTCCTCTAAAGCTAACTATGAAGCTAAAATTAGCCAAGGATAATCATAAAAGGGAATGACCAGCTATGTGCCAAACTGGCAGTAGTTGGTACCACTCATACTATACCAGAGGAAACTGCCAACCTGTTAGCTGACAGATTTGGTACAAACTTCACCCCATCCCACCCCCACTAGCCATACCCAAAGCATACCCAACACCAGTCCTCTGCCTAGTATCGCTAGAGATCAGGTCATATCTGCACTCTCCAAGACCAAAAACATGACCTCAGTTGGACCAAAGAGCATCCCAGGTTGCTTATTAAGCAATCTAAAACAGGACCTAGTGGACCCACTTGGTGTTCTCTTTAACCATAGCCTGAGAACTGGCTTTGTTGCAACAGAGTGGAGAAAGTACAGTTGTGAACACTTAGCATAAATGTAGATGTTTGAGTGTATTCACTGTTGCAGTCATCACATTTGGGTTACCTGCCTGCAGGTAGCCCTCAGTAGGCCTGAATACCAGTCTTGAGATTTTTATGTCGGATGCTGTCGCTTCTTTCATGGCGTCAGGACATCATGGGTATAAAACATGCAGCTGACGTCATTACATCAGTTTTTCTTGCCCCAGATGTCAGGAGCCCCCTAAATAGGAAGCAATTACATGGTGTGGAACACCCCCAGCAAAAAGTACATACCAATGATATAAGGTATGCCAAACAAAAAGGATAGGTAGAAGTAAAGAGAAGTCAGGGGGCTGGAGGGAGGTTAACCAGGATTGCAACAGTGAATACACTGAAATATCTACATTTATGGTAAGTGTACACAACTGTACTATGTTCTTCGTGTTTCACTGTTGCAGTCATCACATTTGGGTTGATGACCAAAGCGGAGGATGGGTGGAGGCAGTGAAAAAGCATTAGGGCTGGCAAGCAGGCCCTGTAAGACTGCTGTAGCAAATCCAGCTCTGATTTAGAAAAGACAGGCAAGTGGTAATGCTTGGTGAAGGTGTGTAGAGAGCTCCAGGTTGCAGCTTCCAGGATGTCCCTGGTAGGGACTCCCCCGAGAAATGCTGTAGAGGTTGACGTAGTCCAAGTGGAATGTGTTCTGATCCCCTGTGGGGCAGGTTTCCCATGATGTTTGCAGCAGAAATGGATGCAGTGTGATATCCGTGTAGAAATGGTTTGCCCTCTGCCCCTGTAGCAAAACCGACTAGCAGCTGGTCAGATTTTCGGAAAGGTTTAGTCCTGTCCGGATAGAAACCAAGTTGCCTGTGCACGTCCAGGGAGTGCAGGATTCTTTCCCCTGTATTCTGAGGATTAGAGAAAAAGTTGGCAAATGAATGGATTGATTTAAAGCCACACTACATACCACCTTTGGCATAAATGATGGGTTAGTCCTGAGG
This sequence comes from Protopterus annectens, assembly GCF_019279795.1. Classification (NCBI taxonomy): domain Eukaryota; kingdom Metazoa; phylum Chordata; order Ceratodontiformes; family Protopteridae; genus Protopterus; species Protopterus annectens. Next base: position 855,839,916 of record NC_056728.1, read on the forward strand.
GAACCCTGTCCGCATGGAAAATAATGAAGGGTTCCACGGCCATAAGGGCCTACAATTCACACACTCTTCTTGCTGAAGTGATGGCTAGAAGTAAAGCTGTTTTCCTGGAGAGGAATTTTAACTGCTGAAGCAGCAGGTTCAAAGAGTGGTTAAGGTCCCAGGCTGGAGTGGGAGCTCTCCTGGAGGGGGGGGGGGTTCATAAATTTCTGGCTCCTCTCAAGAACTGTTTGACCAGAGGATGAGAGCCGAGATGGCAGAGACATGAATCTTAATTGAAGAGAAGGCTAGGCCTTTGTGGAACATTTCTATTAAGTAATCTAGTATATAAGGTAAGCTGGGCACAGTTGTGTCCATTCCTTGAAAGTGGCTCCAAGAACAGTATGTTTTCCACTTTTCTGAATAGGATTTTCTAGTAGTAGGCCTTTTTGCTTCTAGGATGACATCTAGCACTTGTTTACTGAGGGTTCTGGGGATGAACCAGGCTGCTAGGTCCAGGGTTTGTAACTGAGGATGTAAAATCTGGCCCTCATGCTGGGACAGCAGGGAGGGGGTCTGAGGCAGGTGCAAAGGTGGCAGTACTGTCAGACTGCACAAAGGTAGGTACCAGTGCTGGCGTGTGCAGTCTGGTGCAATCAGGATTGTCCTTGGCTTGACCTGTTTGATCTTTAGTAGAACCTTCGAGAGGAGGGGCAGAGGGGGAAAGGCATAGATTCATAGGTAGGTACTAGGCTATCGGCCCAAGGACCTACGTAAGCCTAGCCAGCAAGGTTCCATAGCTTACGTCACCCAAGAAAGTTATTTTCCTGTGCCACTGTCCAGCAGACACACAGAAGTGACCCCCGGGGTGTATTTCCTATTTCCCATCCGCTCAAGATTTTTCTTGAAGAGTGCTAATGAAGAACTTTGCTTGACATAGATGGGTAGCGTGTTCCAGAGTATAGGAAGCTTTTGGGACATGAATCTATGCCTCCAGCATGTTCCGTTTATTGTGGTGACAAGGTTTAGGTCCCTAGAGCGTGTAGCTCAGAGGGATTGGGATTTCTTTAGGTGTAGCATGTCCAACAGCTCTGGGTTTGACATAGCTTTATATGTTAGGCAGAGATCACCTCGGAGTAGGCAATATGTTACAGAGTAAATCTGGAGTTTTTTGAGGCGGTCAGTGTAGGGCATTTGTCTGAGGCCAGTAATCCTCTTTGTGAGGTACTTCTGTGGCCTCTCCAGCTGCTGCAGATGTCTTGTGAGGCACATTCCAAAAGAGGCATTGTACTCTATAATGGTTCTAATGAGTGACGAGCAGAGGGGAACAATGACCTCTTTTTTCCTGGATGGGAATCCTTTTATGATGAGGTGTGCCACATAGGACTTCCTGACTACTGTGGCAATGTGACTATCAAAGGAGAGACTATGGTCCACTTGGGTCCCAAGGTCTCTTATCACGCATTTGGTGTTAAGTATATTGCTGCCTATGAGGTAGTTCATGGGTACAGAGTTTTTACCAAAGGGGATGACACTACACTTTTTGGCATTGAGCTTGAGGCCATGGCTCTGACACCAGGCATCTGTCTCAGTTAGGCCCTTTTGTTGGATGTCCACATCATTTGGGGACTTGACTATGGTGCCTAGTTTGCAGTCATCTGTGAACTTCATTAGCCAGAGGCCTTCTGTGTTAGCCTGTACTTCAGAGAAGTAGATACCAAACAGGAGAGGTCCCAGGACGGAACCCTGTGGTACTCCACTTATCACTGCTTTGAGGTCAGATTTGGAGTCTGTAACTTTTACAGTGTGGGTTCTGTCAGTGAGCCACTTGGCAACCCATCTTGTGACGTAGGGATTTACACCTAGTTTAGTGAGTTTAGCTATAATTCCAGAATGAGGGATGGTGTTGAAAGCCTTGGCGAGGTCAAGATAGGCTGTGTGAACCACCTTACCCTCATCCACGGCTTTGGTGACTGCCTCAAAGAAGTCGATCAGGTTCAGGAGGCATGCTCTGCCTTTCATAAACCCGAACTGGGTGGGATCCAGAGTTTGGAGGTTACCAATGTCTTTGTTTAGGAGTTCCATAATGATACGTTCCATGGCCTTGCAGACCAGGCTCATCAGGCTAATAGGTAGATAGTTCCCGGGATCAGTGGTGGCTCCCCCTTTGTGGAGTGGGATAACTGTTGCTGTGCGCCATTCAGTGGGCACAAAGCCTGATGCGAGGCTATTATTGAACATGGTGCTTAAGTGGGGAACCAGTTCGTTCTGAAGTTTGTGTAAAATGCAGCCTGGGATGTTGTCCGGTCCCATGGATGCTGTGTTTTTGGCTTTAGAGAGTGCAGCTTTTACCTGCATAGCTGTGATTACAGGGACTCTGCATTCTTCCTGTATAGATATGGGCCCTTTAGGGGGTGAGAAGGGGGTAAAGTTAGCACTGAACCTATCTGCCAGGATGTTGGCAATATCAGTTGGTTCTGTAATTTTCGTGCCTTTGTGCTAACTCAGAGCAGATCTGGGTGTTGCCATCTAGACTGTTGACATAGCTATAGAATGCTTTGTGGTTGTCCTTGAATTTAGTGGCGATTTTGTTTTCGTAGCTAGCTTTGGAGGATCTTATAAGGGATCTCAGCTTCTTACTGAGGCTGACCAGGGAGCTCCTCCATGCATGGGATTGTATTCTCATTTGCAACAGTTTCTTCCTTCTGTTGTACAGTTTGTTTATGGCAGGGGACCACCAGATTGGCTTCCTTTTTTTGGAGGATAGCGTCTTGGTTCTGTTTGGGATAGCACGATCCATGCACTCGTGTAAGTGCTTATACAGTGCATTTGTGTACGATTCAGCAGTTGTAACTGCATTGTCCATCTGCATGGGTGTCATGAAGTTCACCACTTCTGTCTTAAGAAGCATGAAGTTGGCTTTGGAGAAATTTTTTACTGTGGTTTCCTTAATGGGGGAAAGGGGCGGGATGTGGATATCAAGGGTGATAAGCTTATGGTCGGATCGGACCAACGAGGAGTTGACTTCAGGTGTGGAACACCAGTCACTCATGTTGGTAATGACTAGATCTAGGATATTGTTGCCCCTGGTGGGGGTGTGGATAAGTTGATCTAGGGCATTGGAGTTTATGAATCCCAGAAAGCGTTGAGCTAAGGAGTTGGTACACGAATACTTTTCCCAGTTAATGGTGGGGTAGTTGAAGTCACCCATTATTAGGGTGTTTGGTTGAACCCTAATATTTTCCAGTACATCAAGAAAAGAGGAGTGGGAATCCTGAGGCATGGTGGGCGATCTGTAGCAAGCTACAATTTCGATTGCAGTTTTGCCCACAGTTAGTTGCACTGGGATAACCTCGGATGCATTATGCTGAGCAACTAGCCTGGAGGTGAGGATATCCTTAATGAATATGGACACACCTCCACCTTTGGTGTTTCAGTCCAGATTACATGGCCGGAAAGTGTGGTATGAGTTACAGCCTAGTAGTGCAGGGGTGCTCTCTGGAGCCTTGAACCAGATCTCAGTCACTGCACAGATATCGATGTTCTCCATTTTAAGGAGTGCCTCGAGTGAGTGCATTTTGAGATTTAGACTTCTAGCATTGAGTAGCATTACCCTCAGTTTTTGCTTGCCTGTTGTTGTTATGATGGTGAATTTGTTATTTGAACCCTGTCTAAAAAAGGCACTATAGGGGCAGTAAGAGCCTTAGCCAGTATCCGGAATCCCAGGGGCGACAGGTGCAGGCCATCTGTGGCAAAGCATCGTGGTCTGTCAACCATGTCATCCCAAGCAGACAGATACTGGATCCCCTTAGAATGACACCAGAAGCTTAGCCAATTGTTGAAGTCAATCATTTTGCCCTTGTACTGTGGTGTCATTATGGGCAATGGCAAAATACTACTCAGGGCTAGGGTCATACCTGCCTGGGCTACAAGATCAGAGAGCTCTTCCATGTCTCTTCATGTAGTATAGGGAGGTACATCTCAGGTCATTCATACCAACATGGACAATGACAGAGTCATATTTGTACTTGTTGTGGAGTGACCCGAGTGCGTGGGTTATGTGGCGGATCCTGGCACCATACCTCTCAACCATACCGAATTACTCGGTTTTTACTGAGTTTTGGGGTCCAAATGCAGGGTTGCCAAAATTCCCGAGTGGCACCCCTTCATTTACGATTTTTTTCATTTTTTTTTTTTTAATTTTTTATATACCGCGCTGTTGGAGCTGACGTCATCACGTGCGCGATGATGTCAGCTCGATCAGGGCTACCAGCCAGTCGGAATTGAGCTCAAGGAGCTCACATTGTCATTTCTGGCTCCTGGTCCGGTTGCAAATGTGAGTGGGAAAGCTTGGCCGTTTGTTTTAACAGCAGGGAATTAACAGTAACAGCGCTCGTTTTAGAAATCTTGGCTGGCCGTTCATTTTAACAGCAGGGGCCAGGGAATTAACAACAGTGCTCATTTTGGATTACAGGGCTCGTTCGTTTTAACAGCAGCACTTCACAGTGATTTTGAACAGCAGAGCTCTTGTGCATGAACAGCCGTTCATTTCATTTGGACCCAGGTTTGGATTTACCGAAGGTGTGTGTGTGTATGTGTGTGTGACTGTGTGTGTGTTCATACACAGGCACTTGTGTTTTGTTATTTCAATAAATGTGGCTTTCATTTGCTCTATGATAGTGCTTTCATTAAAATGATTTCAGTGAATTATATAATTCCTTTTGCCAAAAAAGAATAAATAAAAATGGAATTATTCTTCCTCAAAAAAAAAAAATGTCCATGCATCACGTATGGCAGTAAAATAAATATATTTTGGTGAATCAACAAGAATTGTCAATACAGTCATGGGAATATTAAAACATATACTATATCACATAATCACAGAGGGAAGTATGAAGGTGCTTGCACATAACATAGAAAACATAACTACAAGTATTGCTGTTCCATCTGTACACTGACTCATCTTCTTATTCATGGAAATAATAACCATAAATAAAAAACAATGGAAATGTTATTTGAAATGTGAAAACAGCAATTTTCATCTTAAGGCTATAGTTCATAAATGGTAATGCCAGATGACCAGAGTTTTGCTCAATGCATAAAATGCAATTGAGCTGAATGGTCAGAAGCAAAGTGCCAGTGAAGATTCCAGCCACCATCTTTTACCCCATCAGGGATCATGAAAAAATGGGGTGTTTGAAGGCTCTGATTCTTCTTATGTAAATGAGTCTCCAACATGGCCCCTGAAGGATACAATACATGTGCTGCAGGAGTCAGCAGACCATACTTTGAGTATGATAAATACAGGTGCCCTCTGCAGTACCACTAATCTTGCTTGGGCGAGAATGGTCCTGTTGTAGTTAAAAGGGTGCTAGAAGCTGATGGCTAGCATTGTCTTGCAGTGGGAAAACCAAAACTCTCCACTATCATTCCATATTATTAGGTAATTTTCTGAGTTGCAGCTGCACAGACAATAACGATATTTCTAAAAAATCCTGTGAAATGTTTAAATAATCTGTGTTATAAACTGCATGTTTGAACTGCTCATTCTTTTTATTTGTTGCTGAATGAGTATGCAAAGGGACATTCATGTTTGTCTATCTTTTGTACAGAAAGGGTTATTCACATTTTGAGTTACAGTCTGATTTATTATGTTCTCAGGGAATACAATGGTTATCATATACTGCAGGCCTCTGTCATGCCACAAGTTAAATGCCCTTTTGGTGGACAATGATCAAAACTCATTTTACTTTTAGACTCAGAAACATATCGCTCAACTGTCCAGATTTTCACAGAACATCCAGCTTTTTGTCTCATATTTTGGTCTGTTCCTCATAAAATTTGTGAATTTCGGGCAAATCACAGAGGATTAATGTGATTAAATAATGACATACATTTGAGTTTCAGACTTCATATCCCTCAGAAAAATGCATGCTAGCACAAATCCTGTCATTCCTGCATGCTAGCATAAATCCTGTCATTCCAGCAACTTTCTAAGTTTATAAGAGCAATATTTAAAACACGTCTCTTTCCTATATATGCCCCCATTATTTTAGGCATGTCCAGACGACTTGTGTTGTGATAAGAAGTTGAGAGGTATACTCAGAAAAGGTGAAGGTAGGTTTAATTACTTAGTAAATAAACACTCATATGTATGGTTGTGTTGTGCTTTCCAACACTGACTTTGCCTTCTACCTTCCATATATTATCCAGGAGGACAAAACTAGTGAACAATAAAAATACAGATGATTCAAGTTGTGGAAATTGAGAACAGAATTTGTATTCCCCTATTATTGGCTTTGTTGTTTGTCCAGGTTTTTTGTGCTAAGAGTTGAGAGCTATGGTGAGTGAGAAGTGAGAACTGAATTTGTATTCTCCATTATTGGCTTTGTCCAGGTTTTTTGTGCTAAGAGATTGAGAGCTATGGTGAGAACTGAATTCAGTAAATGACAGCCATTACGTTTCAGTCTTCTTATTTTTTTTAGGAAACTTCTGATTTGGCATAGTGGTATGTTGCTCTGACTGTAGTACATAGTGACATGCATGGTGGTAGTAACATTTTATTTTAGCAGCTTTCCAAATTTATACAAGCAATGTTTAAAATGTGTCCCTGGTTTTGACCTTTTGCCCCCCCCCCAAAAAAAAAAATTGAACTTGAAAATAAGAGCAAGAAGCTGTGCAAGATGCCTATGGCTTACACCACTGTCGTTCTATTTATAGTGTGGACGTGGAAGTGGACATTTACGATGGAAATGTTCTGAATTTGGCAGTTTTGCCATTATTGGTTCATGCATTTTGTTTCATTGCCTACAGTACAGCCTATTGGAAAAATGATCAAACAATAAATTTAAAATGCACTGTACAAGTGTGTTGTATTATACAAGGAATATAACTTAATAAAGTCAGGAAGGTCACGGTGTATCAAAGAAAAGAACAAATATATGTTTCTTGTTTTGTGTGTAAGGGGCCAATGATTTGAAAATGGCCCAAAGGTAATCTTTATCCACCACTGGCCAGATGCATTTTCTTTGGATGTGGTGTGGGTTTCAATGCTATTTCAATAAATGTGAGTTTCAAGGGTAGAGAAGTTTTAATGCCAAGTCTATTTTCATTGAGACAGTGTTGCTTTGTTTAGCAGATGTCAAAATAAAATCCAAATAATCATTGTAGAGGTAAAGCAGTATGCACACATTAGTGTTTATGGTAAATGGGGCGAAACTGACAGGTAATGGGACATTAGAATGGCTGCAGGAGGTCAGTGGTGTCATATTTTGGTGGTCTGTTCTTCAGTTTGCATTTGAAAGTTGATATCCAACAATTCCATTGGAGTGGGTGGGGTTACATAAGTATGTATGCAAATCAGATGTTAATCAGCGTACAGATTTGTACCTATTTTTCATGGGCCTTGTCCATATTTTTGATGTTTCCAGGTTGAGAGGTATGCCTGGCACCTGACAGGCAGCTGACAGTAACCTTCTCCTTGTTTAGCCTGGTGAGTGGGACATCAGTGTGGCTGACTATCGAGTCACCTATGACTAGTGTGTTGGGTATGTTGTTTTGCCTTATTGGCTGTGGTTGAGTGGCACACTGAGTCTGTTGTCTATGTGTCATTTGGGTTGTGTTGGGGGATGGAAGTTGCTTGCGTTTCTGCTCTGGAGGTCTCTGTTGCTTAGACAGATTATTATTGAGAGCCTCCGCAAATGTTTTTCTGTTACTATGTGTGGATTTTGGTGGTGTAGATTTAGTGAGACTATGTGATAAGTGTGGTGTGGTGCAAATGTTTACCTTCTCCTCAGGACTGTTAAGTTCAGTCTTGGTTGGAGAGAGCTTTACCTCCAGTTTGGCTAGATAAGTACATATCTCACAGGTTGTAGTGTTGGGTGGTAGGAGGAGAGGGTTGTCTGTGTACATGAGGCAATTTCTACATTGCCTCAAGATGCCCAGATTAATCAGATAGACAGGAGAGAACACTGGGAGCTGACCCTTGGACATGCCTGAATAAAAAACTATTTTCCTCTAGATAAGTGAGGAAAGGGAGTACAAGAGCTGTTTTTCTCCAAGCAAGTGAGAAAAGTAAGTACAAAACTGTTTTCCTCTATGTAATGAGGAAGACTGAGTGCTATAGTAATTAGTAGCTTATTTAGTGCTCACAAGTTCTGAACAAGTGCTGAGCATGAATAAGCAAATTTAAGTGCTAAAACTAAGAATCTGTATCTGCACTAGAGGAGTTACAGGACAAAAACAAATGCAAATGCAGGCTTTCAAATCAGAAAGCTGAGAGAGATGGAAGATTGCCCAAACGGCCAATAACTCAATTTCTGGGCCAGAACCACTCCTTATGTGGTAGACAGGTTACCTAGTACTTACCACTCCCACTGATAAGCTAGAAGGCTTCCCTCCAACACAGAAAGGCTTGGGGGGCTCAGAAGCTTACATACAGTCCTAGATACAGCAAATCTGTATCTGGAACACTAGTAACATTAAAGGTAGGAAACAGGCTTAGTTTTTTTTATTTATTTTTTTACAGAAAAGTAGCAAAAACAGTAGTAAAAACAATTCACATGCAGTGTAAGCTAGCACACTTGAGGATGCAGCAATATTAGACCAAGCACAGTTTAAAAATGCAATTAAATTAAAAAGGACTAAAAGCAAGTGCAGAAAGAGTTTATTAGGTAGAATGTGGTAAAGAGATGGGACTGGGGGAGTGTCCCAGATCAAATCTACAGTGGGGCGGGCAACTACAAAAGCCACCAAATTTAAACTACAAACCAAAAAATAGGGATGGTGGGACAAAACAGTTTCAACAGAGATCTAAGCAACAACTAACGGTACAAACTGTAAAACCAAAAAAAAATATTCTCAGCTCTGTATATTTGCCGATCAGTCTCTCAGAACAGTGAGACAACAGTTTCAACAGAGATGTAAGCAACAATTAAACTCTATAAACAAAAAAATTACTCAGCTCTGTATATTTGCAGATAATCTAGATTGAGAGGTTTTCCATGTAAAGGACAGAGCATCCACTTTCCATGCTTGGCTGTGGGGAGTTCTGGTGCAATATTTGTTCAACTGAAAGTTCTGAGGGGAAGTGAAGAGGTCCACCTCTGGTGCCCCCCCCCCACCTGTGGATCAGCAGATTGAATGATTTGGGTTCCAGTTTCCACTCATGTGGGTCCATTCGCTTTCTGTTCAAGTAGTCTGCCAGTGAATTTAGTTTGCCTGGCAGGAATTGAGCTTGCAGGTGCACTTGGTTGCTCAAGGCTGTATCCCACAGAGCCATGCCTAACCTGCATTGTGGGTAGGAATGAGTTCCCCCCTGTTTATGTACCACATAACTGTGGTGTTGTTTGTCTTTATCAATAGTTGCCCTGGAAGAATAAGGCATTTGAAGGCTGTCAGAGCATTCTGTACAGCTAACATTTCTTTTTGATTGATATGCAGGTGCATTTGCTTTGGGATCCATTTGCCTTGAATACCTTGCCCTGCCATGTGAACCCCCTATGCATAGTCTGATGCGTCTGTTAGGGTTTTGGAGGCAGGGGGTAGAGTGAAAGGGAGTCATTTGTTGTGGTAGCAGGCCTCTGCCCACCAAACAAACTCTGCCCTTAGGCAAGGAATGATAGGAATTATTGTTTCCAGGTCCTGAGAAAGTTGACACCAGAGACTTTTAAGTACCATAGATGGAAATTGAAGAATGCAAGAGGCCATGAACCCTAGGACTTGCAGTATTTTTCTTGCAGATAGCTGGGTTTTGGTGGCCATTAGATTGAAGTAGTTTTTCTGGAGTGAGTAATGCCATCTGGGAAGTTGTGTTAAAGCTTGCTCCCAGGAATGCAAACTGTTGGCTGGGTACCTGATGTGATTTCTTTTTGTTGAAGGTGTACCCCAGTGAAGTTAGAAGTCTCTTTACAAATGTCTGGTGCTGGAGTAGCAATTCCTGACTATCCGCCTCATGCAAGTTATGTGTAAATTTGATTTTTTCTCTAACTGCAACATGCAATGGCTGGAGCTAGGCATTTTGGAATACCCTGGGCGCAGTAGATAAGCCAAAGGAAGTGCAGAGAACTGATAATGCATAGAGCCTGCTCTGAAATGTAGGTATTTCCTGTAAGATAAGGGGATGTGCAGATAAGCTTCTATTAAGTCTAGGGTGGCTAGCCAGGAGTCCTTGGCTAGCATAGGAAGCAGCTGTTGGAGAGTAAGCACCTTGAACCCTGGAACCACCAGGAAGGTGTAGAGAATAGACAGATCCAGGATAGGGCGCCAATAGTTTTCTTTCCTGGGTACCAGAAACAGTCTGGAGTAAAAATCCTGTCCCCTATGCTCTGCTGGGACAAGTCAAATAGCCTTGATACCGAGAAGAGAAAGTACCTGCTTTTGAGCCTCTGCCCACTGGTTTGGGGGGAGGTCTGGCCATCCGCTTGGGGTTGGCAGTGATTGGAAGTAGAATCTGTATCCCTGGGATACAATGTTCAAGACCCATCTGGTCCTGGGAGATGTACTCCCAGTTTTTTGCATGTAGAGCAAGTTTTCCTCCTAAGGATGCAAGTACTTGGGCAAGGTTTTGGAAGAATTAAGGATAAGTCATTGTGAGATTTTACTATAGGATGTTGGCTTACTACTCCCAGTTTTAGAGGTGGGAGCACTCCATTGCTTAGATCTATGCATACCTTCAGACTGTAATCATGGTGGTATGCTGCCCCTGGGTTATGACTGAAGATCTGGGAGGGACTGGAAAGGGCCAGTTTTTAGAAAGCCAATGCCTACTGAATCTAGCTGGCTGTATCTGTAGGAAATACTTAACAGTTTGCATAGATTTAGCTTTTTCCTCCACCTTTTTGAGGACTACTTCTGCTTTACTGCCAAACAGGTGTTCTTGATTTAGTGGTACATCTAGTAATTTTGCTTTGACATGGTCTGGCAAGATATGTTCCTTAAGCCAAGCATGCCTTCTAAGAACAGATCCAGTGACAGCAGCCCTGCAAGATGCTTCTAAGGCATCAAAACCACATTACAAAGTATGTTTTCCAACTTGGTTAGCAGAATGCATTAACATGTGTAAATACTTATGTTCTGCACAATCAGGAATCAACATCATTTTCTGTTTAATTAGCTCCATAATATGTTGCTGATACTTTAACATATGAAATTGGCAATTTAAAGCCCTGATGGCAAGAGTAGCAGAGGTGTATATCTTCTTACCCAATCTGTCTAAAGCCCTAGAGTCCCTGTCCGAAAGGGTAGTGCTTTTGGCTATTGTAGCCTTAATGCCTTTAGGTCCCTGGGAAATGATCTCTGGATCCGCAGTAGGATTCTTAAAGAGAAACTTGTGGGAGTCAGGTACTCTGTAGTACGAGTCAGGTTTCCTGGCTGCTGGAGGCAAGGTATCAGGGGTAAGGCTGGATTCCAAGAAGACATCATCTACAATCTCCAGAACAAGGGGCATATAGCTAGAGGCCTGTGCTGAGGCAAGTCTAAAAATTTTCAGTCTCATTTTGGACTTTGGGTAGTCCTGGCATTCCCAGCGGAAATGCTCTTAAGGTATGCAAGGTTTCACCAAAAGAAAAGTCCTCTGGAGTGGAGGCAGAGGAGATGAAATCCTCTACATCTGAATCCTCACAGGTAGATAAGGGAATGTCCTGTTAATCAGAGGGATCAGAGTCATCAGGCCCACGGTCTACAGAATCAGAAGGAAAATCAATCCTTTGTCTTAAAGAGGGGGAAGGCCGGCTTCCCCCAATTAAAGTTACAAGTCTTCAGCCATTGTAAGTATTTGTTTCCGTGGCATGGGAGTTTGAGTTTGCGCTTTGGCGTCAGTTTTCTAGGTGAAGTGCGAACTCTGGGCCTGAGAAATTTGGTAGTTTTAGTAAAAAATGAAGATAGTTTAATACGAACATCAGAAGGTTGGAATACACCCTCAGAAGCCGGTGCCTGCACAGCGGCTCCGGACCCATCCAAGGTAGAGACATCCACAGGGTTCCATAGTCGAAGAAGCAACTCACGGCATACTGGACTCTGAAAGGGTCTCAGCAGAGGCCTGCGAATCTGTATAAGCGGGTATCAGGGGCTGCGAAGGCACCTCACTGAGTACCGGCCTATGCGGTGTCTTTATCCCCAAGTTTTTTTTGGAAGATCAGTAGTCAGATAGCTTATCGAAGCCATTTTGGAATACGGAGAACTAGAATGAAAGAATTTAGTGACAAAAACAGCCCAATGACGAATAGTTTGGGCGTTGAACGAGGCACAAAACTGACAGCGAGGAACATCGTGGTCTGGGCCTAAACAGATGACACAGTAAGAATGAAAATCTCTGCGGTATTTGCTTTCCACAGGAAAGATAATTATTAACTTTTTCTGACATTGGTTAAAGCAAGATAAAAGGATCCCCAGTGGGGTACTTTTCTTTTAGAAGACTTCAGGTCTGAAACTCGAAAAATGAAAATTTAAGGAGGTATTTGCTTTCCACAGGCAAGATAAGTACTAACTTTTTCTGACATCGGTTAGAGCAAGATAAAAGGATCCCCAACGGGGTACTTTTCTTTTAGAAGACTTCGGGTCTGAAACTTGAAAAATGAAAATTTAAGGAGGCGGCCGACCAGCACTTGAGAACTGCTTCTGCTTCGGACACTGCACGGCAAGAAAGGCTGAAGTGATGATGTCAGCTGCATGTTTTATACCCATGACGTCATGTAAAAAGCGACAGCATCCAACGCAGAAATTCCAAGACTCTGGTATTCAGGCCGACTGAGGGCTACCTGCAGGCAGATAACCCAAATGTGATGACAGCAAACAGTAATTCCATTGCACAAAGGGGGGCCATCAACAGACCCACAGAACTACAGACTCATAAGTCTAACCAACCTCACCTGCAAGGGCATGGAAACAATCATCATGGACCTTAACAAGACAAAATGCGACCTTCAAACTCTAGATGCAACCCAATTTGGCTTCATTAAGGGTAGATCATGCTTATTAAAACCTAGAAGACTTATTTGAGAAAGTCAATAAAGCCCTGGATGAAGATAAGGCAGTGCATACTGCCTATCTTGACCTAGCCAATCCCCAACTCGGGTATCATTGCAAAACTCTCACAGATGAAGATTAAAATAATTAATAAGAAGTTCAAAGGTTCAGGATATGAAATGGGACGAAGTAACTGCCAAAGAGATTGAGATAAAATTAAGAAAAGCCTCCAACTGGAAAATCCCAGGCCTAGATGCAGTACCTAACTTCTGGCTGAAAGTATTAACATCTTTGCACGAAATTTAGCCATGAATAAGAACTATTTATATGTTTACCCCAGACAGACACCAACCTGGTTAACAGGAAAAACAATGCTCCTTCTTAAGAGTGAACCTGCAAGTTATCCTAAAAATTATAGGCCAATAACTTGCCTTCTGACAACGTATAAACTACACACCGGAATTGATGCTGACAGAGTTTAGTCATTTAGAAGAAAACTCAATCATGGCAATAGAACAAAAGGATTATAAAGAAAGTCGTACGGCACAAAGGATCATCTGTTGCTAAAATAAAATCATAATGGAGAACTGTAAAATGGGGAAGACTAAGTATGACATGGACTGACTACAAAAAAACATTTGGCAGTATCCCACATTCATGGATAAAAAGAGTCCTTAAAAATGTATAAAATACATCCTACACTGATCAATTACATTACAGTAACCATGAAACAGTGGCAGACCACTTAGCAATTATGCCACAGCAAAGGACAAATTGTTTATTTATTGACATTTGTTAATAAACCGTCCAACTGGGCTTGTGGCCCATTTTCAGTGGAGACCCAAGGAGAAAAGCTCCAGTAGTACATTTTAAACAAGTACAATTTTAAACAATATTAACGTAATTGCAGTTATAGCAAAAAGATTCACATATGTTGGGTTACATGCATAAAGTTAAAGTTGCATTAAAAAGAAGCTAAGTAACAATTTTACATTGATATAGTTCAATAGGTCAACAATAAAATTTTGTTTGTATAAAATTATGCAAATGCATAGTAGACACATTGGAGAGAGAGGTGTAATGAGGTACAAAGTATGGTCCTTTTGAGGGTACATAAAGGGAATGAAGACTATGTAGGGTCATGGCAAGGGCAGGTTCTGGAATTGAGAAAATAAGCTTTTAGTTCATTTTTAAAGTGTGAGGTGTGGGAGATTGAACTAAGTCAAGGGTAAGTTTGTTCCAAGCATGGGCAAGGGAGTGTTTGTAGAGTAGTTTGCCTACTGACCTTTTTGGGTGGTAGATATCAAGTAATTGTTGGTTAGAAGTATGGAGAGTCCGGGATGGAATGTAGATGGAGACTAAGGAAGATAGAGATGGACAGAAGGAGGGTTTATAAAGAATAGAGTGTAGCATATGAAATTGATAAGATAGCAGAAATTGGGGAAGTTCAAGCCATTGAAGAGAGTTTAAAGAAATGCAGTGGTGTGAGTTGTATGGGGAGTTAGTAATGAATCTGGCTATTTTATGGTAAGTTTGTTGGAGTTTGTTTAGAGTGGAGGCCTAGATATTGGTAAGAACTGGAGTGGTGTATAAGAGGGAGGGAAGGAGGAGTGCCTGGCCCAGGGTAAGTCTAGATTCAGGGGTTAGGAATTTTTTGTTCCGATACAGCAGACCTAGTTTCCGGTTTGTTTTTTTCATACATTGGAGTATGTGTAGGTTGAACTTTAGTTTGTCATCAATAATGACCCCTAGGAGTTTTGTGTGGGTGTCAGGCTGGATAGTTGTATTGTTAGAAGATGCAATAAAAAGGAGGTTTTGTGATGAGAAAGGGAACGGGGAAGGAAAAGTAGGAGTTTGGTCTTTCTGGGATTTAGGATCAATAGGTTGTGAGAGAGCCATTGTTCAGTGGATAGTAGGGCATGTTGGGTTATGGAGTGTAGTTCAGGAATGTTATTTGAGATGGATATAAGTGTGGAGTCGCCGGCATACTGAATAAGGGAGGATTAAAGATAATTGGTGAAGATGTTAAACAAAAGGGGTCCCAAGTTGGAGCCTTGGGGAACACCAGTGGAGATGGAAAGGAAAGGTGAGGAGGAGGAGAGCCATTTGACAGATTGTTCCCTGCCAGATAGGCAACTATTAAACCAGGCAAGTGAGCAGAGGGGAGGATAGGTGGAGATTTGCGAGTTTGGATAGTAGTAGAGGATGAGAGACAGTATCTAAGGCTTTGGGGAGATCTAAGAAGAGACAGAAAAGGAGTTTATTGTTGTCTAGGGCCTCTGCAATGATACGAGTGAAAAAGAGGAGGGCAGTGGTGGTGCTGTGGTGTGGATGAAATCCATGTTGGGTAGGGGTAAGAAAGTGGTGTGTGAGGAGGTGACTGAGAAGCTGTGAGTGAATACATTTTTCTAATATCTTGGAGGGGGGGCAGAATGACAATGGGTCGGTAGTTTGAGGTGTCAGTGGAGTTTCCACCTTTATGAAGAGGGATAGTGAAGAAAGATTTCCAAAGGGTGGGGCAGTTGATTCAAGAACAGATCGATTAATTAGTATAGATATAGGATAGGCAATTGAGTCAGCAGCAAGTTTGAGGAATGTAGGAGATAGACTGTCAGTGGAAGGAGAGCAATATCTTAAGTAGTAGAGATCTGATGTAAGTAATGGGAACTGGCTCAAAAGAAAACAAAGTTTTGTTAGTGGGACTTGGTGGGGTGGGTGTCGAAGTAGTTTGACTTAGAGGTTACCAGATTTTGGATGGAAGTGTTTATTCAGGAGGGTAGCTGTTTCCTGACAGGAAGAGTTAGGGTATGGGGAGGGATTAAAGGGCTTTCCAGGATAGAGGATGTTGTTGAGAGCTGACCAAAATTTTCGAGGACTGGATTTGTTGTTAAGCTGAGCAGAGCTATAGTATAACTTTTTGTCATTAGTTTTATGTTTTTTGCAAGGTTCCTCAGTTGCCTGTATTTCTGAAGAAAAGGTGGTGGTTTAGTTTTAGTCCAGGTTTTCCAAGCACAATCTCTGTTTCATAAGGGACATGGTCTCTTTGGTGAGCCAGGGAGCATGGTTTGATTTTACTCTGATCTTCCTAGAGGGAGGTAAGGAGTTTAGAGTATTCATGAAGAAGCTATTGAAAGTGCTTATAGCATCGTTTAGGGAGAGGTATTTTAGGATGGACCAATCTATGTTGTGGAGAATGGAGTTACACTGGGATGAAGTGAAAAACAATAGTTTGACAGTCTTTGATAAGGTGGAATTTAGGAATATGGGAGTAGTGTCTTAAAATGGTGATAGGGAGATGATCACCGAGGGAGTCGGTTAACGTGGTGGGATTGTGGTATTGGTGGGGGGAATTGGTAAAGATCCAGTCTATAATGGAGCTGGAAGTGGAATTTTTATGGAAGTGAGTGGGAGATGTTATAAGTTGGTGGAAGCCGTGTAGGTGGATAGTGAGTTGGGGGGAGTCAGTTGTGAGTTTGGACCAATCAATGTTGACATCACCAAGGATAAGTGTCTCATATGGTATGTTGTGGGAGAACAGGATAGGATGTTTTCAAAAATGGGCAGATTGTTACCAGAAGGAAGGTAGATAGATGCAATTGCAAGTTTTTTTGTGGGGATTCAGATGGCAGTTAAGGATGATGATTTCAGCTGGGAGGAAGTCAGGAATTGGGGAAGGGTATGATGAGAAGTTAAGGTTGTTTGAGTAGAGGATGGCCACACCACCACCTTTTTTTTTTTTACAAGTCTATCAGATCGGAAAATATTATATCCTGGTGGGAGTATTTCACCATTTGAGATTTGTGGCTTGAGCCAGGTTTCAGATAGGGAGAGGATGTGAGGGGTATTGAGAGCTATCCATGAGTGCAGCTCAGTGACTTTATTTGCTAGACTCTGAATATTCAATGAGTAAATAGTTAAGTATTTTGATGGAGAAGATAGTTTTGACAGAGGTTGGTGACTGTTACAGGAGTAAGATGGGGGCAGTGTAGAGGTAGTTTTGGGGATAGAAGAGGGGCCAGGGTTGGGATGGATATCTCCAGAACAAAGTAGGTTTTTAGTGAGGAAAGAGTGTGTGTAGTAGATGGAGTTTGTATAGTTTTGACTTAGCTGTGTGGGAAGGTTTAAAAACCTGTATTATGGATAGTTTATATAGACTTGAGGTAGAGATAGTAAAGAGATTAGGGGAGATAGTAAAAGATGAAGTAGTTGGATATATGTTGTAGGAGTGAGAAGTTGGTAAACAGAGGAGTGGGTCAGAGAGATTGGAGTGATAAGAGGTGGAGATAGAGAGAATAAGGAGTAGTGTAGAAGACATTAGAAAATAATACATGTTGGAATTAAATATGGTCAGATAGAGTAGGTAGAGACAGTGGTATAGAGGAAGTGGTGTTGACAAGATTGACTGATTAGTAAGGTGGTTGTGGCAATAGGCTGGAAGTGGAATTGTAGTGGCTAGTGGGACAGGAAGAGGAGGGATAGTTCGGTATAAAGGAATTTGTAAAGGGGGTGGGTGGGAATGGGGGTAGTGTAAGGGAGCGAACGGAGCAGGGCTAGCATCCCGGTCAAGATGAAGTCATAGAAACAAATCAGAAAATGATAGTGAGAAACTAGGTTGAGAGACATGGATATAAAGTTTCTAAAAGGTATAGTCATCAGAAATAAAATAAAAAGAAATAAAATATGAACAGAAGTAAGCTTACAAAAGGACACTGGCCTCAAGCTACACAAGTAGATTTACTTGAAGCAAACCAAGTGCTGTATGGTTAAAATAAGCTACAATAGAGAGGGGCATTGGAGGGGGGAGAGAGAGGTATTACTAGCAACTAAAAGCAGGGCAAAAAATAAAAAAAAACATTAATATGTAAGAGTCTGAAGACAGTAAAAAAGGGCAGGTTCACTAGGAAAGGCAGTTATGAGTGAAACTAGAAATGAATTCAGGGAAGGGTAAAGTACAGAACATGAGAATATACACAGAAACTGTATGAAAACAGTATGAGGATAGTGGGCAACCAAAGAGAAAGGATAGGAGCTGCTGGCATATGCTTTTCGTGGTGACTAGCAAAAAAAAAAAAACACACTAAATTCTTGTTGTGCTTATAAAGCCTAGTATTAAAAGATTAGCTTATGCAGTAGCTATTTACTGGGACACATACTTAAGTGGTATTATTTTAAGCTTAAAATGGTGGCTTCCAGACCGATAGAGTTACAGGGTATCTGTTACATACAAATATACATACAAACATATATATATATATATATATATATATACATATATACATACACACACATATATATATATATATATATATATATATATATATATATATATATATATATATATATACACACACACACACACATATATATATATATAATATACACATATATATATATATATATATATATATATATATATATATATATATATAATATACACATATATATTATATATAATATACACACACACATATATATATATATATATATAATATACACATATGTATATATATTATATATATAATATACACATATATATATATATATATATATATATATATATATATATATATATATATAACATACACATATATATAATAATTGTAGTCTATTGGCTATTTTAGGTCAATTCCTAGCTCCTTTCAACCCCCTGCTATAAAGCCCGCTTTAGTGCGCTTTTGCGTGATTTAGCGTGGAGTTGCCCATAGAGCACCATCGGGCAGCGCCGGTTAAACTATTTCTGGCTCCGTAAAGTCTGCTCTTCAATTTTTCCCTTAGAACTTCTCTACTTGCAATCTAAACAGTCTATTCTCTATCTCAAAAGCTCAGCACTTGCTCCTAAAGCATTTTTATATAGGTAAAGTACTTGTATACTAAACAAAGTACTACATTAGCCTAGAATCCCCTTGAGTACCCATTTCCCTATAGGTCCCTTCTGACTCAGTTACACAGCAAACTTTTTCACTTTTTCTAGCATGTCGAAGGGTCAGTTGCTAGCGTCCACTCCTGTTCAGCTGGTGAATCTGGGCATCTTGAGACAATGTTACAATTGCCTCATGTACACAGACAGCCCACTCCTTCTCCCACAAAACACAAATACATGTGAGAGATGCAACTATATAGCCAAACTGGAGGCTGAGCTCTCTCAACTCAGGACTGGCAAGACCAGACAGGAGGAGAAGGAAACCACGCACACCACAAACCCAGTTTCACATAGAACTATCACAACTGCAAAACAAACACATAAACACACAAAGACATACTCGGAGGCACTGATCAAAAATCTACCAAAACTACAGAGGCCTCCAAAGCAGACACCCAAGCAACTGCCACCTCAAGACATAAGACATGCAACACATAGTTCTCAAAGTCAGTGTGCTAAACAGTCACAGCCCTTAAGGCCAAACACAATGCCAGACACACTTGTTATAGGTGACTCCATAGTCAGACACACTGACGTCCCACTCACCAGACTGAACAAGGAAAAGATCACAGTAAGCTGCCTGTCAGGCGCTAGAATCCGCCACATAACACAAGCACTCAGGTCACTCCAGCAAGTACAAGTATGACTCAGTCATTGTCCATGCTGGTGTGAACGACCTGAGACGCACCCTGGACTACATGAAAAGAGACATAGAGGAGCTCTCAGATTATGTAGCCCAGGCCGGTATGACCCTGACCCTGAGCAGTATCCTACCCTCACCAAGAATGATGCCACAATACAGAGACAAAATGATCAGCTTTAATAATTGGCTTAATTACTGGTGTCATTCTAAGAGGATCCAATGTCTGTCTGCCTGGGATGACATGCTTGACAAGCCGCGCTGCTTCGCAAGGGATGGCTTGCACCTGTCACCCCTGGGCTTCCGGATATTGGCAAAGGCTCTTGCCACCCCCATAGTGCCTTTTTTAGGCAAGGCTCAAATGATAAACCTACCGCCCTAGAAAACAAAAATGGAGAAAAACTAAGGATAATACTGCTCAATGCCAGAAGTCTAAACCTCAAGATGCACGCCCTCAAAGCCCTCCTCAGTATGGAGAACATCGATGTCTGTGCTGTGACTGAAACCTGGTTCAAGGCTCCTGAGAGCACCCCAGCACTATCAGGTTATACCTCATATCATGCGTTCCGGCCCCAAAATCCGGACCGAACCACAAAAGGAGGGGGGAGTATCCATATTCATAAAGGATACCCACACCTCCAGGTTAGTGGCAACGCACGAAGCATCGGAGACCATCCAGGTGCAATTAACCATAGGTAAAACTGCCCTACAGTTTGTAACATGCTACAGACCACCTTCTCAAACTCAGGAAACCCACACAGCCTTCCTGAAGACACTGGAGAGTATGAATGTCTCTCCAAACACCATCATATTGGGTGACTTCAACTACCCAAACATAGACTGGGAACATTACTCAAGCCCCAACACCCTAGCCCAAAGGTTCCTTGAGTTCATAAACTCAAATGCTATGGAACAACTAGTCACCATTCCCACAAGAGGAGAAAATATACTAGACCTGATCATCACAAACATGGGGACAAAATGCTCCACACCGGAAGTATATCACTCATTGGTGAGATCAGACCATAAATTAATCTCACTGGAGATCCACATCCCACCCCACCCCAGCAAAAGACCACAGTGAAGAACTTCTCAAAAGCAAACTTCACACTTCTTAAGACTGGAGTGGTATCCTTCAAGGCCCCCGAGCCAGTGGAAACCACAACCCACGCTGCTGAAACCCTTACAAATGCCTTCTACGAGCACCTCCAGGAATGTATGGATCAAGCAATCCCTAATAAAATCAAGACCCTTTCCACCAAAGGCAAGCGCCCGGTCTGGTGGACCCCAGCCATAAACAAACTCTACAACAAGAGGAGAAAGCTACTACATGACAGAGCAAAATCCCTAAAAGGGAAGGCATCTCTGATCAATACTAGCAAAAAACTACGATCACTCATAAAATCATCCAAGGCCAACTTTGAGAGAAAAATCGCTAATGACACAAAAGACAATCATAAAGCCTTTTTAGCTATGTTAGAAACCTGGATGGAAACTCCCAGATATGCTCAGAATTAGTCCAGAATGATAAAAAAATCACTGAACCCACAGACATTGCCAAC